>NC_090252.1:20325842-20365842 GCF_037325665.1 Littorina saxatilis | reverse complement strand
TTAAAACGAAGAGAGGTACAGAAAAGCGTGCTATCCTTCTTAGCGCAACTACTACCCCGCTCTTCTTGTCAATTTCACTGCGTTTGCCATGAGCGGTGGACTGACGATGCTACGAGTATACGGTCTTGCTGAAAAATGGCATTGCGTTCAGTTTCATTCTGTGAGTTCGACAGCTACTTGACTAAATGTTGTATTTTCGCCTTACGCGACTTGTTTATTATTTATTCTCAAGCACGCTCAAAATACTTTCTTGTACCGAACTGCTTGGATAGAAGAAAGCTCACGTTCCCTCGATTTTCTGATCAGCGGGTCCGACTGTAAGACTATGATACTACTAGTCAAGGCCTAGCATTGTAAGCCGTTCGGCTTACTTTACGCCGAAATAACATCTCCAGTACGCGGAACTCGATTTGGTGTACGCCGAAATGCAAAAACGTGTTATTCCCAAACGGTAAACCCAAACAGTCCCAGCTTTCGTTTTGTGCGCTGTTCGGTTCAATTCTCAATCGGTTTGACAGTTTGCTTGAGCACGCACTTCCTCTGGCATCGCGCGAGCATGCTTTGTGCCGGTGTTTTATAATAATAATAAGAAGAAGAAGAACATTTATATAGCGCTAAATCAAAAACTTTCGTTAAAAAGGCTTGCTCTAAGGACATCTAAACTAAAACGTCATTCACACTCTTTACAATGATGTACAAGAACTTCATGTCACACTCTTTCATTCAATATAGCACTGTGGCTCTAGTCTCGAAGCGACATTGTTGAACGTGGTCAGCCATTCAGTGACAAAGAATCCAGGTATTCCTGGAAGTGGGAATGGCACTTACAGGCCAAATAACACAAGATTGTCAGTTTTTTTGTTTTCTGTCTGTGTTTTTCTTGTTGGTGAAGGCATAATTTAGTTGCTCAATCTTCTTTTGGGGGGGGGGGGGGGTCATTTTAGGTAAAATAATCTCAAAAAATCTCAAAAAAATCTTCAATTTTCCTATTTTCAGAGTTTTTTTTTCTATTTCACCATTATTTATATTTATATGTCTTCTTTTTTTCCCCCACCAAGGGCCAGACCCCCGCCTTTGTAAGCTGAACGCACTTTTTCCAATGCTAGGCCCTGTACTAGTGCTACTGCTACTTCTACTACACATTTTACTGCTGCCAATGTTAATTATTTTAAAACAGTAGTAGAAAAATAATACTGTTCAAACTCAAATAGAAATGTAAAAGTATGCAATTGTTTTGGCCTCCACGTCAGCATTGTGTGTGTGTGTGTGTGTATGTGTGTGTGTGTGTGTGTGTGTGTGTGTGTGTGGGTGTGTGTGTGTGTGTTTACTTAAACATTCTATTTGTACAGAAACTCTAACCCTTGTAGAAGTGAGAGTTTACCTCGATGACATATTCCGGTGGCTTGCGAATAAGGGGGTTATACATACGCTGGACCAAAGTTACGACTTGTGCTATGAAGCTGGCACCTTGGAAGCAGGCACGATGCATCTCCGACGTTGCAACGAGGTCCTTAAAGGTCGCTACGTGAAAGTGATTCAAGATGCAAGCGACCTGGTACTCTGCGAGGTGGAAGTCATGGCACGACCTCTGTGTATGTAGGATGAGTTTTGCTCGTAACTTTGCCTTCCCTCGTTCTTTTGCTCTGTTTCTGTCTGTCTATGTATTTTTCTCTATTCCTTGAAAAGTGATATGTACATATTTCCCCTTCATTTTCTTTCAAACCTTGTTCGTTCCGTGTTGCGTCTACGTCTGCTTTTTGTTGTCTTTTGTGTTCTTGTTTTTCCTGATGAAGCTTTCATAAGTGAAAATTCGTATCGTCTTGTATCGGTGAGTACAGCAATCCTTTGTTTTTTAACTGCATGAATCGACATGTGTTATGGATGCATATGATTAAATACACAAAGAGCAATACAATATATAATTCACGTTACACATCTTAGAATAGCTTTCATTCCGGTTCTTTTTTTTCTTCTTTTTCTTTTAAAATGATTATTTCTTATCTCCAATTGCTTTTTAAATAAAAAAGAGGCATTGACACTTTTATTATCTTATAAATACATATGCACATTTTACCAACCAAAATAATAATATTCAATTCTTTCAACAGAGTAGCATGCAATTGTCGATTTTTAACACCAAACATAATTTTATTCACTGTTAACTCTATCTGTTTATCCAAATGTACCCTATATAACATTCAATATTTCCAAAACTCAATCACCACTGGGCAAAAAAAAGAAAAGTGTTCTATATATTCAACACTATTGATTCAAACTGAACAAACGTTGTCCTCCACAACTTTAATTTTACACAACAAGATATTTGTTGGATAAATATTGTGAAGTAATTTCCATTGTGAAAGGCAAAGCCTTGTCTCTTTTACCTTTTAAAAACTAATCAACCAATCTGTCTTATCAATTTCATAATTAAATTCCCTTCTCCAAAAACTAGTTGCACATATGGTTCCACAATGTCCATACTTACTGATTCTTTTCTAAACTGTTGTGCGCTGTGTATTTTCTTACTATGAAATGAGGGAATATCCATCAAATCAATTTCTTCCGTGGCGTACATAATCGTATTTTTAACATTCACAACTGCACAGACCATGTTATATCCCAACATTCTCTGTGGGGATTTTCCTTAAACATCACAAATGAACTCATCGGAAAAAAAACCTATTCTCTATTTATATCATCATGTATACTAACAAAAATCTTCAAATTACAATACATTTCCACCATAAACAAACATTGGTTATTCTATAAAAGGAGGCTAAATAAATTACCATCAATGCAAACATTGTTATCAAGAAATGTTTTTAAGTCAGTTTTCAAAAAATGGACTTGGCAAGTTTACTCCCTTTTAGTCTTTCAAAAATGAACATTTGAATAAAAACATTTACAATTTGACCTGTACATTTAAAAAAACTAACTTTGGCACATATTTCCACTTATCTGTGACTTAGCCGGAAGTCAGTCTATTAACCCATTGTAATAATAAGGATAACTGCATGTGTTTTAAATCAATCATGTTTAAACCTCCATTTTATACACCGAGCAACAAAAGAAACGCGAATTATTTTTCGATATTTTGATTTTTAAAAACGCAGTTAATCTGAGAGTGACAATTTTCGGGATATAGATGCACTATGTAGTCATGTGTAAGAAAGTTGTTGTGTGAATATTTTCCCATTGCTGCTGTCTCAACGCACGGGACAAGCAGTTTCCACGCGAAACACATGATGCGCGCTTACAGCACGTGCAAGCGGATTAGGGGAAACCTCATGTGTGAGAAGTGTTCACTGATGCATTAGTAACAAGTCGCGTAAGGCAAAATTACTACATTTAGTCAAGCTGTGGAACACACAGAATGAAACTATACGCACTGCATTTTTTCACAATGACCGTAGTCCGCCGCTCGTGTAAAACGCAGTGAAACTTACGAGCCAGTTTAGCGCGGTAGTGGTTTCGCTGTGCTGCATAGCAAGCTTTCCTGTACCTCTCTTCGTTTTAACTTTCTGAGCGTGTTTTTAATCCAAACATATCATATCTCAGACCTGTTTACACTACACATTGAGCGTAGTAAACTACGATTTTGGTCCCCAAACTACGCAACTACGCATGCTTGTCTTATACTACGCAAACGTTTCGTTTCGACTACACATTTTGACATTTTGAATACGCAAAAACGCGAGCGAGTTCCGATCCATAATTTGTACTAACCGGTTGTGTACTGCGTGCAAAACATGCCCGGCGCCCGCGAGAGTAGCGTAGTCAGTTGGTCTTGCTGCTGTTATTACAACTATCGCGGGCGTTTCAGCACATACTTTTCTGAACGCGGTCACTTCGTAGCTCATTCTTTCTGGAGGGAAAAAAATGGCTACAGCGACGAACACGGATTCAGAAGACTTTGGCGATCAACCGCCACGGAGCAAAAAAAAAGAAGCTTGGTCAAACTCCCAGCAAGGCTTTTCTGCCAAAGTACTATGAGGAGCATCCATGCCTAGTTTCGTGGAGAAAAGGGAAGCATTTTGCCCACTGCACTGTGTGCAACACGGCTTTTTCAGAGAAGCACAGTGGGCTTTACGACCGTGTAACCGCCACAAGAAAAGCACTTCTCATGAGGAATTCGAGAAATCCCGACCAAAGCAGAGGAAAAATTGGACTGTTTTGTGAAGAAACCCGTGCCAGGGAAAGAAGACCAAGACAAGCTCACTTTTGAGAGATCGGTAACCAGAGCAGAGGCAATGACCTGCCATATTATTATTATTGCCGACGCAAACCTGTTCTGTTTATATGCAAATTTGCCTTCATGTTGATACACATACTCCCAGTCCCTACTTTTTGTGACTTGATGTTCTCAGATTGTCACAGGTCTTGAATAGGGGGTCCCACTGTATATGAACTGCATACCCCTCAACATAGCTTTTTTTTAACAAATGTATGGGTGAAACTTTTCCGCCTTAGGGCGGAAATCCGCCAAATGAAATTGGTCAAATAAAGAATTCCTTATTTTGAAAATCTGTTAAAAAAAAAAAAAAAAAATTTTTTTTTTTTTCCGGCGATCCGATCTGTATTTTCTCTAACACAGTGACCGGACATCGCTGAATCTTTGTTTCCCTGAGCGCGCGAATTATCGGACTACAGCTTGGCATTTGTTATCATTGTTTACTGTGCAAATTTGTGTGTTTGAGATACCAGGAAAGGCCTACTTTTACCCTTAAAAAGCCTGATTTTTCGTTTTCTTGGGCCCCTTAAGAGGGCGTTGCCCCTGCACCCCACCAGGGCGTGGGCGGCCCCTGGACCCCGGCCTCATTTTCCTTATTTTTAATTCTGATCAGTTTCACCCATGCAAATGTTCCAAACTAGTTAATAATTTTTTCTTAACAAATAAACTTAATGCTTGGCTTGTATTTTTGTGGGGGCTTTGTTTGTATTTGTATGAGGAGTATTGTTCACATCGTAATAGTTTTGTTTGGAGTGTTGAGTATTTGTTTTAGTACGGTATAAGTAACTGTTCTGTTTTGCGGTTTGGGTTGATCAAATTGAAATACTACACATTCACCTGCCAAACTACACATTTGCCTTATTTTCACACCCAAAACTACACATGGTACATTTCAGGGGTAGGCAGGTCTGCATATCTATATGCATTGCTTTTCAATCGATTTCGGAAATTTGATTTTAATCATAATTTTTATATTTTTGATTTTCAGAGCTTGTTTTTAATCCAAATATAACATATTTTTATGTTTTTTGAATCAGAAAATGATGAAAAATAAAGTGAACGTAATTTTGGATCGTTTTATAAAAAAATATTTTTAATTGCAATTTTCAGATTTTTAATGACCAAAGTCATTAATTACTTTTTAAGCCACCAAACTGAAATGCAATACCGAAGTTTGGCCTTCGTCAAATATTGCTTGGCCAAAATTTCAATCAATTTGATTGAAAAATGAGGGTGTGACAGTGCCGCCTCAACTTTTACAAAAAAGCCGGATATGACGTCATCAAAGACATTTATCCAAAAAATGAAAAAAAAAAACGTCGGAGGATATCATACCCAGGAACTCTCATGTAAAATTTCATAAAGATCGGTCCAGTAGTTTACTCTGAATCGCTCTACACACACACACACGCACAGACAGACAGACACACACACACACACACACACACACACACACACACGCACAGACACACACACATACACACACACACATACACCACGACCCTCGTCTCGATTCCCCCTCTATGTTAAAACATTTAGTCAAAACTTGACTAAATGTAATAAAAAGAGACCATGGTACGCTTACTGCCAGTCTAACTTTTGACAGAGTCAAGATGCCAAGATTGACACCAGAACAACGCGAGAGGATAGTGGGTCGATTATCGGCTGGCGATGACCCATAAGCGGTAGCAGTCGCATTCAATGTGCATCTGTCAACAGTATATCGCCTTTAGCAACGTTTTGTCAACACTGGATGCACTGCTGATACACAACGAAGTGGAAGACCTCGCGTTACCACACAGAAACAAGATCGCCAGATCCTGCGTCATCATTTGAGAAACCGATTCCATACAGCCAATGAAACAGCCAGGAACACCGTCGGTAACCACCAGAGACCTATCAGTGGCCAGACAATACGCCGAAGACTTGCTGAGCGAGACCTCCGAAACTGCCGTCCCGCTAGAGGACCAGTCTTCACTCAGAGACATCGCATGGCGCGCCAGCAGTGGGCCCAGGATCACATCAACTGGAACTGGAGACAATGGCAAAACATTCTGTTCACCGATGAGAGCCGTTTCTGCATTAGTCATGTTGATGGGCGTGTCAGAGTATGGCGAAGAAGAGGTGAACGCTATGCTGGTGACTGCGTCATAGAACACAATGCCCAGGGTGGACCAAACGTCATGGTCTGGGGTGGAATTGGCCTCAACCAATCCCTGGGACCTGTGTTTTTCAACAATCTTGGTCCTGGTCGGGGATACGGCATCACAGCACAGCGTTATATTGACCAGATCCTACAGCCACATGTTGTGCCCTTTTTCCAGGCGCGCAGAAACTGTGTTCTGCAGCAAGACAACGCTCGCCCGCACACAGCCAGGATCACCCAGGCCTTCCTGCAGCACAATAATATCGACATCATGGCCATAAACACCTAAACAGCTATCTATACTGACGTCCAAAAGAAACGCGAAAAATATTATTTATGTTACCAATAATTTTTGTTTGGATTAACAAAAGTTGCGTTATTTTTGGCAGCCAGTATATCAAGACCGATGTCTGAGGAAGGTGTATTGTGAATTTTACCGCATCAGCGCACTTGCAATCCACGTAAAGCCCGAGTTAGCTGAGACATTTTTCTTGTGCAGTTCAGCTGCACGTGCAAGAAAAGCACAAAAGCTGATCAGTGAGTGGTGTTCACTGTCACTAGATGATAAAAATGGCACAAAGTTACAGGTTTCATCAGTCCCTCATTCGACTCTATCACCATGCCAAGACTCACTTCTGCTGAACGCGAGAGAGCCATTGGACGTCTGGAGGCTGGGGACACGCCGTAAGACGTGGCTGTGACTTTCCAAAACCCAATATTGACGGACTGTGTGATGATATCTTCTGCTATGGTCTGTTGAGACAGTGATATCAAAATCGAGACCGGAGGTCGATATTTTGATATCACTGTCGAAACAGACCAATAGCAGAAGATATCGTCACACAGTCTGTCAATGTTAGATATATTGCTAATTCTCTGGACATTTTGTATTTACTGTAAAGAAATTACAAAAGTATTTGTCTCAGTTTTGGCTGTTCCATATCCCTCCCTCTGATTATTATTTCTTTTTGTTCACTCTTTTCTTGTACTTTTCAGTATTTCAAAATGTCTTCTCTTTCAAAAAATCTTTAGTTACTTGCTCAACTAAATTCTGGGATGATTACATTTTCATATATATTTGTTTGTTTTTAAATGTAGGTGTTTTGGTTTTTGAAGTGGAGAAGCAATAAAGAGGTCGTCGATATCAAAACTGATATCGACGGAAATGTCGTCGATATCACTCTTGCACTGAGCTCAGTTTTGCCCAATTAACCAATGGAAATCCACGTAATATATGAAATAGCAATATTGTCACATATCCACAATTTATCGTCTCCTGCAGCGGTTTGTGATAACTGGCTCTACTGCTGATGCCGAGCGAAGCGGCAGACCCCGAGTGACGACGTCAAGGCAAGATCGGCACATTTTCCGCAGCCATGTTGCACATCCCTTCAGAACAGCTGCAGAAACAGCCATAACTGTTATAGGGACACACCAGGCACCCATTTCTAGGCAAACGGCCAGCCGGAGACTGCGCTTCAGGGGGCTGGGGAACTGCCGTCCAGCCAGGGGACCCGTCCTCACCGTGCGCCACAGACAGGCACGCCTGCATTGGGCGCAAGGCCACCTCAATTGGAACAATGTTCGCAGGCAGAACGTGCTTTTCAGTGATGAAATCCGTTTCTGCATTGACCATGCCGACAGGCGTGTTCGGGTATGGAGAAGAAGTGGTTACCGCTATGTTGACAACTGTGTCGTGGAGAACAACGCCTGGGGTGAGCACAGCCTCATGTTGTGGGGCGCCATCGGCCACAACCAGGTGCTAGGTCCCGTCATCTACCAAGGCCTTGATCCTGGACCCGGCAACGGCGTAACAGCGCAGCGCTATATGGACCAGGTGCTGCACCCTCATGAGCTGCCCTTTTTTCAAGCCCATGGAAACTGGGTTTTCCAGCACGACAACGCGCGTCCAAAAACCGCCAGGGCCACTCAGGATCTCCTGCACCGCTCAGGCATCCAGGTGATGCCTTGGCCAGCGTTATCTCCTGACATGAACCCTATTGAGCAATTTTGGGACTTGCTCCTGACACAGCTCAACAGGGTGGTCCCAAGGCCCACAACTGTCGCGGATCTTGATCGGGCCGTCCGGCAGGCCAGGACCAACATTCCCAGGCAAGCCAGCAACTCGTTGGTCCGCTCAATGCACCGCCGATGCCAGGCCGCCATCGATGCTAATGGGGGCCACACACGCTATTGACTGTTCTGTTAAGCGCTAATAACGCATCATCTCCGCAACCTTGCTGTGTTATGGACCATAAGTCAGTGTTCTACTCTACCAAAAATTGGACATTAATAATGAAATAAGAATTTTTGTACGATTTTTTGCATTATGCAATAAATGACACTAGACACTGTTTTTCGCGTTTCATTTGGACGTCAGTATATTTATTTCTGCTAATACTCTATCAGGTATTACAAATGCCTGCATAAAATAAACACATTAAGAGACTAAAAACGTTTTAATTACAACAATATTACCCATAATGCTCACATTTATTTTTTCCCATACCAAAATCAAGCCCTTAAAAGACGTAATTCACTCTGTCCAATGTTCCTCAACATCTGAGGCTGGTCTGTCATTAAAAAAAAAAATCCCAAAATCTTTAATTTTTGTTTTCAATTGAAATTATAAAAGGTGACTTCCTAACCACATGGCTTCACATTTCGACAAATTCAACTCTAATCCGGAAACATAATAACAAGAATTAAAAATCATTAATGTGTGTTTGAAATCCGTTTTACTTTTCAAAAATAACGTACACTTCGTCAGCAAATAAAGTAATTTTAAACACATCATTCCAAAGTCTATAATTTAAACAATTCAAATTTGAAATACCCTTAAACATTCTTACTCTGCCTGATCTTAATGGATAATAACTCAATTGCCAAAACAGAGGCTAAAGGCAAGAACGGACATCCCTGACGGATTCCAGACTCCACGGGAAAAGAATCAGACAACCAGTCTGCATAATTAATGCAACTCTTGGCATCTTTTATTAAAACATAGGGAAATAGGTCCGTTTATTTGGCCGTTGCGAAATACTCTTGTAAGTGCCTATCGTTCTTCCGTAAGTCTCAAGAATTGGACTTACCAGCCTGGTCGACGTTCATGCATAAGACTATGGGTAGGACTTCGTCGAAGCCAAGTTGCGGGTGTTTCATGAATACGGTCCCAAATATATAATGGTGTATTATATAGTGGTGTAATGTACAGAATATATAGGATGCTGATCCCCATTTGTATTTGCAGTATCCGATCGAAGATTTGGCATGCCCTACAACCCTTTGAGTTTAACAGACAACACTGACAGCAGAAACGGTTGGAACGCTTCTTTCAAAGTGATGAACACAAAAGTAAGAATGTTGTATTTAAACGCGACACAACTAAACAACAAAAGCATGCTCTGCATGAGCAGTACATGCAGTGTCCTGAAAAAATTTGAAATAATATTCAATTCTGGCACAAAACAATCTCTCTCTCTCTCTCTCTCTCTCTCTCTCTCTCTCTCTCTCTCTCTCTCTCTCTCTCTCTCTCTCTCTCTCTCTCTCTCTCTCTCTCTCTCTCTCTCTCTCTCTCTCTCTCTCTCTCTCATTTATGATGTTGATCATGTACAAAGCAGATGTATACTGATAGACCAGCACTAATTGCCATTTTCAAATTACATACTACATGTATTACGTATTCATATCGACATGTGTGGGTTTCAAAGCTATTATGTTGGTTTATGTCCTGTGTGTTGCAGAATGCACTTAAAACAGTCATTAGAAAGTTGGATGAAGTGTGATTTAAACATTCAGTCAATGTGTTGACTTCAGTCATGGTATTCCTATGATGGGGGTCTTATTTTGAAAAATATGGAATGCAAAAAGGGGTCATAATTAATGTTTTGCTGATATCAATTCCTTTAACAGATAATCAAAACAAGTCGCGTAAGGCGAAAATACAATATTTAGTCAAGTAGCTGTCGAACTCACAGAATGAAACTGAACGCAACGCAACGCAGCAAGACCGTATACTCGTAGCATCGTCACTCCACCGCCCGTGGCAAAGGCAGTGCACGTGGAATTGACAAGAAGAGCGGGGTATTCGTTGCGCTGAGAAGGATAGCACGCTTTTCTGTACCTCTCTTCGTTTTAACTTTCTGAGCGTGTTTTTAATCCAAACATATCATATCTATATATTTTTGGAATCAGGAACCGACAAGGAATAAGATGAAAGTGTTTTTAAATTGATTTCGAAAAACACATTTTGATAATAATTTTTATATATTTAATTTTCAGAGCTTGTTTTTAATCCGAATATAACATATTTATATGTTTTTGGAATCAGCAAATGATGGAGAATAAGATAAACGTAAATTTGGATGGTTTTATAAATTTTTATTTTTTTTTACAATTTTCCGATTTTTAATGACCAAAGTCATTAATTAATTTTTAAGCCACCAAGCTGAAATGCAATACCGAATCCCGGGCTTCGTCGAAGAGTACTTGACCAAAATTTCAACCAATTTGGTTGAAAAATGAGGGCGTGACAGTGCCGCCTCAACTTTCACGAAAAGCCGGATATGACGTCATCAAAGACATTTATCGAAAAAATGAAAAACACGTTCGGGGATTTCATACCCAGGAACTCTCATGTCAAATTTCATAAAGATCGGTCCAGTAGTTTAGTCTGAATCGCTCTACACACACACACACACACACAGACACACACACGCACACACACACGCACATACACCACGACCCTCGTTTCGATTCCCCCTCGATGTTAAAATATTTAGTCAAAACTTGACTAAATATAATGAAACATACGTACACGCACACATAAGAATGTAGAATGTTGCAGTGAGACTTTTTTCAATAAATAACAGATGCACCTTAATTGAAAAAAACTTATTACTTCACTAATTAGCTACTATCACGTGATTGATCCAGTAAAACACAGTGCACCTTATATCAAAGGAAAGTGCACAACGGTACCAAAATCAAGAATACCTATCAAGAAAAAAAGACGCACCAACTGTCGGATGTCAGAGCTTAATTCATCTCCAACTTAATAATTTGTTTCGTCTGTTTCAGGAGTTTAACTCCACAGTGTGTAAGTCATATTTGCTCTCTCTCTCTCTCTCTCTCTCTCTCTCTCTCTCTCTCTCTCTCTCTCTCTCTCTCTCTCTCTCTCTCTCTCTCTCTCTCTCTCTCTCTCTCTCTCTCTCTCTCTCTCTCTCTCTCTCTCTCTCTCTCTCTCTCTCTCTCTCTCTCTCTCTCTCTCTTTCACTCTCTTTCACTTCTCCATATTGTCTGACGTGCCAGTGACACTTCGTAGCACATTGTTTAGAACTCTATTGTGTAATTAGTAGACGACAAGGACTGTTTGCCTTTACTGGCAAAGCTGGAACATTCCCTCTACAACGTCCAGTGTGTGCGTATATTGTGTCTGCTTCTGCGTGTGTCTTAACATTTATAAGCATGTCGTCATTTGCTTTAGCCGCTGGACTGAATATCTGTCACTTGAACATTTATCATCTTTTGAACAAAATTCCTGATCTCTGCGTGTTGTTAAATCAACATTCTCCCATAACCCATTTGTTTGGGATTTCAGAGACTAGGCTAGACTCATGCATTTGTGATGATATGTTGCGGATTCCTCATTATTCTGTAATCCGACGTGACAGTATGGAAGTACAACATACTGGTCTTGCTGTTTATGTCCATGATTCCATAGCAAAGTTTGTTAAGCGCAGGCCTGATTTGGAAGTGAACAATATTGAATGCCTTTGGCTCGAAATTTCGTATAAGAATTCGAATTCTTTTCTCCTCGGCTTTGTATATAGAAATCCCGCATCCCATTCAGCTTGGTCTGACGATTTTATAGAGTTGATGGATAACATTAAATGTAATAATCGTAATGTATTGTTACTTGGTGATTTAAACATCGACTTGCATAAAACCCAGACAGCCTGGCGCTCAGTAACGTCTCTCTTTGGATTCCATCAACTTGTGAACACCTCAACCAGATTGACTGATACAACATCAACGTTGATTGACCACATTTACACTAATAATACCTCCATGGTGTCAAACGTGAAAACTGTACCTTCAAGCATCAGTGACCATTTTTCAATATTTTGTTCTTGGTCGTTCAAGTTGCCTAAGCCGGTGCACAAGGGCCATACAACTATTGAATACAGAAGCTTTAAAAAGTTTGATGAAACCAAGTTCTTCTTTGATCTCAGTTCAGCACCATTTTCCTCTGTGTTTAATCATGTTGTTGCTGACGAGGCATTAGGCGCCCTTTTAGATATACGTTATCCTATAGTGGATAAGCATGCCCCACTATACGTCACCACAGAGTGAAATATCCATCTCTTCCCCCATGGTTGACGGAACAGATTATTGAAGCCATGTCCCTGCGTAATTTTTACAAAGCAAACAACATGAAGTCTGACCGTGAGGGCCGGATGAAAAATAAAGTTCAATTTAATTCTCTCTCTTCCAGCATATTTGCAAGAAAGTAGCCAAGAACGTTTTCCTCCTATCCAAGTTGAAGCAATTTACGGACAGAAGGAATCTGGAAATGTTCCACTATGCTCATGTAATGCCTCACATTAATTATGTTTCGACGCTCTAAGATGGCAGCAGTGATGTCCACTTGAAAAAAATAGACTCTCTCTATTGTCGCTCGGCTAAACTCATCGTAAAGGATAATGCCTCAACAGATATGAAATTAAAAATGCTTAACTTTCTTCCACTGGAAAAGCATCTCAAGTTAAACAAAGCCATTTGCATGCATAAATTGTATTACGGTAAAGTGCCGATTTACATTACATCATTATTTAATAAAGCTACCGATCAACTTGATCCCACCGATTCCACGAATTGACTTTTATAAGACCAGTCTTGCTTTTTTGGGTACATCAGTTTGGAATTTACTTCCATCATTCTTTAAGCACTTAAAGTCATTAAAAAGTTTTAAAAAATGTGTTACAAAACACTTAATGTCTGGGTAGTTTAACGCGTTTTGATTTACCACACTTAGTATTACGTCAAAGATATGCTGTGCATTGTATATTCTGAACATATTTTTGTTGTACTATTGCTACATGTTTGATTGCTACAAGCTTGTACTTATAATTACCTACATAGTATGCTTTTGATTTTATGAATAACCACATATGTATGATCTTCATGCCTCATCTTCATCATCATCATCATCGTCATCGTCATCTTTATAATCACGTGCTGAAGTTTTCCGACCTCCTTTTGTTGGTTAACTTTTTAATTTTGCTTTTTAATTTTATCATTGTGTATCTGTGCGTCCCAAGGACAGATTGTAAGAAAAGGCGTAGCCTTAAATCTTAATCCTTGTCAAATAAAGTTCAATTCAATTCAATTCAATTCTCTCTCTCTCTCTCTCTCTCTCTCTCTCTCTCTCTCTCTCTCTCTCTCTCTCTCTCTCTCTCTCTCTCTCTCTCTCTCTCTCTCTCTCTCTCTCTCAACTGCAACTCTTATTGATCACATATATACTGATAATAAGAAGATTGTTTCAAATGTGTATGTGTCCAATTCCAGTATCAGCGATCACAGGCCTATTTTTTGTTCGGTCTCTATGCGCTTGCCTAAATCAAGACCAAAAGGCCACACGACCATAGAATACAGAAGTTTTAGACATTTTGATGAGTCTGCATTTTTTTTGTGATCTCAGTGAAGCTCTATTTCAGAGCATTTATGATTTCAGTCTTGCAGATGATGCTTTTAATCACTTGTAAAGCATTTTAAGCACAATTATAGATAAGCACGTGCCCCTGCGTCAGCATAGAGTAAAACATGCCAGACTTCCACCTTGGTTAACATCACGGGCGGGGATGTAGCTCAGTCGGTAGCGCGCGATTTGTATCCAGTTGGCCGCTGTCAGCGTGAATTCGTCCCCACGTTCGAAGAGAGATTTATTTCTCAGAGTCAACTTTGTGTGCAGACTCTCTTCGGTGTCCGAACACCCCCGTGTGTACACGCAAGCACAAGACCAAGTGCGCACGAAAAAGATCCTGTAATCCATGTCAGAGTTCGGTGGGTTATAGAAACACGAAAATACCCAGCATGCTTCCTCCGAAAACGGCGTATGGCTGCCTAAATGGCGGGGTAAAAAAACGGTCATACACGTAAAATTCCACTCGTGCAAAAAACACGAGTGTACGTGGGAGTTTCAGCCCACGAACCCAGAAGAAGAAGAAGAAGAAGGTTAACATCAGATATTATAGAGGCGATGGCTCTGAGAGATTATTTCAAGGAAAATAAGATGACAGACGAATATAAACACCAGAGGAATGAGGCCAGTTTTCTCCCTTGACTTTCCCTCCAGACGGGCCATTTGCATGGGTTAGGAAAAAATTCATAGTGAAAGAATGAATAAAGATAGACAGATGAATCGCTAATTTCACCTTCATCCACGTCAGATCCTTCAGTTTGAAGCATTTCAACAACTTCCAACGCCGTAAAACGCCTGGCATTGGGTCTACGAGACGAGCGTGACAACTGCGTGGAAGACGCCATTGTCTTACTGTTTACCCTGACGCTGATCGTCGGTAGTTTCGCAAACCGGGTCACAATACAGACAAAGAAAAGTACAAGTGAATGCAGTTGCTTCCCTTGCACTGTGGAAAGACCACAGAACAAGCTAGCAACATTTAGTTCCGTACAAACTACGTCACGATCGCCGCACGAATTTTTGAAGTTCAGAAACGCTAGCGTTCCGTCGTCAGGAACGCTATGGCGGACTCGGAACGCTATAGCGTTCCATCGCCCGGAGAGAGTTAACAAGTCGCGTAAGGCGAAAATACAATATTTAGTCAAGTAGCTGTCGAACTCACAGAATGAAACTGAACGCAATGCCATTTTCAGCAAGACCGTATACTCGTAGCATCGTCAGTCCACCGCTCATGGCAAAGGCAGTGAAATTGACAAGAAGAGCGGGGTAGTAGTTGCGCTAAGAAGGATAGCACGCTTTTCTGTACCTCTCTTTGTTTTAACTTTCTGAGCGTGTTTTTAATCCAAACATATCATAATATTATCTATATGTTTTTTGGAATCAGGAACCAACAAGGAATAAGATGAAAGTGTTTTTAAATTGATTTGGACAATTTAATTTTGATAATAATTTTTATATATTTAATTTTCAGAGCTTGTTTTTAATCCCAATATAACATATTTATATGTTTTTGGAATCAGCAAATGATGGAGAATAAGATAAACGTAAATTTGGATCGTTTTATAATTTTTTTTTTTTTTTACAATTTTCAGATTTTAATGACCAAAGTCATTAATTAATTTTTAAGCCACCAAGCTGAAATGCAATACCGAGGTCAGGGCTTCGTCGAAGATTACTTGACCAAAATGTCAACCAATTTGGTTGAAAAATGAGGGCGTGACAGTGCCGCCTCAACTTTCACGAAAAGCCGGATATGACGTCATCAAAGACATTTATCCAAAAAATGAAAACAAACGTTCGGGGATTTCATACCCAGGAACTCTCATGTCAAATGTCATAAAGATCGGTCCAGTAGTTTAGTCTGAATCGCTCTACACACACACACACACACACACACACACACACAGACAGACACACACACGCACATACACCACGACCCTCGTTTCGATTCCCCCTCGATGTTAAAATATTTAGTCAAAACTTGACTAAATATAAAAAGGAGGGAGTCTTAAAATGGGGGTAATTTTACAGAGGTTATGAACAGAAAGTCTGAGAAAACAAGGTCTTAAAAAGGAGGGGGTCTTAAAAGGGGGGTTCCACTGTATACATGTTTCTTTTCAGTTATTTTGTTAGACAGGTACCCAATCTGTACAACATATTAAATAGGAAAACGTGCAAGCCGAGAAAACAATCAGATGCTTGAAGCAGAAAAAACAACGAAATGTTTGTGTTAGAAAGCGTAAATACATTTTTGCTTTGACAAACACATTTTAGCTGCTTGAAAAATAACAATAATGAAAGTATATTTTGTGTGCCTGTGTTAAGAACAAATATAAAAGAAACAGTTTATGGTCCCAGTGTTTTAGAAAAAAAAGAAAAAAAGTTGTGTGTGTTTGCTTAACGCCCAGCCGACCACGAAGGGCCATATCAGGGCGGTGCTGCTTTGACATATAACGTGCGCCCCACACAAGACATAAGTCGCAGCACAGGCTTAATGTCTCACCCAGTCACATTATTCTGACACCGGACCAACCAGTAGAAAAAAAGTTACATTTCCACTAAAGTGGCTAGTTACAAAAAACATGTTAGGTTTATACATGTACAGTGGAACACACATTTATTACCTCCAAAAATCTGAGAAAACCAGGTCTTAAAAAGGAGAATCTTAAATCGGGGGTAAATTTAGATAAGTTATGAACAGAAAATCTGAAAAGGCAAGGTCTTAATTGGAGGAAGTCTTAACTTTGGGGGTTTCACTGTATACCTTTACAAGAAAAAAAAATGTCCTCACTTCCTTTCAACTTTAAAAAAAAGTGACAGCGTGTTAGAAAATGTTAGTGGAAACCAATTCCAATGTATTCGTTACACTGTTACTGTTAGTATATCCTATTTTGTATGGAACACAATTCATCAAACCTACTTTCAACATTGGCGGAATCTGCCATCTTGCACTGCAGCATTGAATCCAGTCCAATTGAGTAAGGTCTGTAGATGCAGCTGAGGAAACTTTGCAAAGAAGGCTAGTAGGTCAAGTGCCAAGGGGAGGAACTGCAGAAAAAATAATCAGATACAATCATAAATGGTTGAAATGCATAACATCATTATTGGGGGTGTGTACAATGTGTTTCAACTGTTTATCTGTGCAGTTAAAACTCAGATCTATACAAAAATAATGACATGTATATAGAACAGAACATGTGTGTGCCCAAGCATTAATTTGTCAATATATATACACACAACTATTTCAAATGAAATTCAAGCAGGTTTTTACTCACCAACACATCTCGCCATAATTATGTCAGCACACGTCTCCACTGGTTGCTCAGAAGGTTCAGGCCCTTTCCTTTTATGTGTAACCACAGGCGGAAGGTATCGTTCACTGGACCACCACTATCATAAAAAAACTTCCAATGCCAAGACTTTTAAAGACAGATATTTCTCATTCCTTATACCTGGCCCATTTCGTTCTCACTTAGCCTGAACGTGATTATATTTTTGCTGCCTTGCTTTTACCTTTTACACGTTTCAGTAGGTAAATGTGCCTAACTAACATGATGACATGACTTATGTAACGATGCTACATTGCCATTACTTGCAACGTAGTTGTTTCATTGGTTCCTCAGTTCACGGAATTTGTCTTCCCTCGAAGTTGTACACGTTTGCTTGCTTGAAACTGTTTTCATTTTGCCTTTGACAATAATACCCGCTATTACGAGCTAGTCGTGTGACAGAGAGTTTTCTTGCACACGAGACTGTAGATGTTTCACGACGGCTTTAGCCGGAGTGAAACAGCAGCAGTCGAGTGTGCAAGAACACTCTCTGTCACACGACTAGCTCGTAATGGCGATTATGTCTCACAGCTTCAACAGAGGAGAGAACAAACACGTTTTGCGTACTCACGCTTGATAAACCTAAACACAGGAGCAGCCATTGTGGAGAGATCTACTTTTTGACGAAAGTGAACGAACAACTACGAATGACGTCTCGGTATATGTGAATGACGTCACAGTCATCGTCACAGTCTGTATCTTTTGAAGCATTCCATTCTTCATGACGTCTTTCTGTGTCTGCATCCGCGAAATGTTTGTTCTTTCCGGGGTCTTTGTCATCTATGTTCAGAACTCTGTCCTTCTAGTTTCAGACTAACAGGCCTCCTGAGCGAGCCACTTTCCAAGGGAAGCTAAACTCGCGTATGGAAACAGTACTGTAGTCTGGGATGCCGTTTTCAGTATTCTCAGCGTTGAAGAATTTGTAAAGAGAAGACACGACAACAGCAGGAGAAATAAAAGTCGTGTGTGCATTTTGGGGCTTTTGGAGGGACGATTTCGAGTTTGAATCCGTTCTTGCACATGCCCCAAAGCGTGTAACATACAATCTTGCACACGTTTGCTTTAGTAGTGGCAAAGAAGGAAAGCGTGTGACATTATGTTATGTTCGTTTGTATGTATATTTTGTTTGTTTGTTTAGTCTGTTAATCGTTTGTTTGTTCGTTTTTCTGTTTTATATTACTTCTTTGATTGACATTCTAACATTTTTTAAACGTATTGTAATTCAATCAAGTTTGCGTTTTAATGAAACAGATCCTGTGATTGGTCAGAATGCCCCAACTCATTAAAAATTACCGGTCATTAATTGTCGATAACCACTCGCTAAAAAATACATTAACAACCTGCTGGCGAGGCGCATTGATACAGCCTCAACTAGTCTCGGTTAGCTTTGAGGGTCATTTTACAAGTAGGAAATATGAAGGCCGACCAAATATCGAGACCATAAAGTATGCGAAGTGATGACGTCGAATACGTGGCGTAAGTTGATGCATGAAATCTTCCGGACTACGTCAGTCAATTCCAAAGATCGCTTTTGTGATGAAAAGAATTTATTTTAGACGTTGCTGTCCAGAAACCCGTTAAAAAAAAGAAGTGAAAATGAGTGTGAAAGAAAACAAAACAGGAGCAGAGTGATGATATAGGAATACAGAGACATATTTCTTGGGACTTGACCCTTGCATGTAGGTGGACTGAAAGTAGTGTGTGAACAGAACAGAACCAATTCTGTCTGTTTAAAACCGCATGAAAGCAAGAAAGAGATCGTCGTCAGATTGAATTACAATAACATTAACATGCTTCCATTTGAAACTGCTCGGTCTTCATCGGGGATTGACGCCCTCCCAAAGTCTAATTGAAGCCCTCCGTCGCTTCGGTCTGTCGGGCTTCAATTAGCTTTTGTCGGGCGTCAATCCCCGATGAAGACCTCGAAGTTTCAAATGGAAGCATGCTAATGTGTAAATAGAGAATAGTACATGGCTTGCTGTGTCGTACCAGATTTATACTCGTTGTTTTTTTTAAATATTGAACTGCGAGCGAAAGCGAGCTGTTCACTATTTGAAAAAGCAACGAGTGTAAATCTGGTACGAAACAGCAAGCCATGTAGTATTCTGTTTATCCTACATACTGTACTTACGTGTATTTTACTGAAAATGTCCTGTATTCGGGACAGCTAAATTGAAGACGCTTGTTTTGGAACATCGATCTCTTCTAAAGCCTCGTGCAATCTATTACGTCAAAGCAAAGAAACGTCACTCTGAAAGTGTGGCGTTACGTGTTAGTTCAAAAAATTCATCAGGGTAATTAGCGAGCGCAATTTTTTTTCTATAATGACGTTTGTCTCGGTGACTTTGGCATCATGAGCAGTGGAAAAACAGGTCCCTGCCAGACGTGCTCGACATGACCTCATTTACATGATACACACACGTGTGATTTGAACGATTATTATCTCACGGGTGCCTCTCTCACGTATGTAGGATAATTATCATTAGATTAAACCCTCCCACGGGCGAGGGCTTGATGTAAAAAGCATCGTTTTACTTATACCATTACATTCGTTAATAAATAATTTGTCTTTGTCTCGTCTTGTCTTGTCTCCTCTGTCTCTCTCTGTCTCTGTCTATGTCTCTCTCTCTCTCTCTCTCTTTCTCTCTCTCTCTCTCTCTCCTCTGTCTCTCTCTCTGTCTCTCTCTCTGTCTCTGTCTCTCTCTCTGTCTCTCTCTCTGTCTCTCTCTCTCTCGCTCTCTCTCTTCAAGAGGAGGAAACGCCCCCATGTGTCCGGCACCTACCCCAAGTCGACCGCAACACCTTTCAAGAAGAAATCGACCATCTAACTGCTGATCGACATTCATGTTGTGTCGAAACTGGTACAGTGCTACCTGCATGTCGTGCCAGACTGACTCTTCAAACTAACCTGCAGGCGAACCGCGAACTGTCATTTCCTAACTTAGCATCTGAGTCAGACGCGAACAGTACAGAGGACTAGGAATGTGCCTGGCCCCTAAGCTCACAGTATATATATAAGTTGTGTGTCATACAATATTGGAGGGTTAGTAAACAAGCTTTCCGATAATAACCTGGTTAGTTATCTTGAACGTTTTGATTTTGTAGCTCTTACAGAAACCTTTATTGATAATGACTTTGATTTGACTAACACTTTTCTTGATTATTTGAAATTTATCTATCCAGCGGTAAAACTCTCTTCTCATGGAAGACGATCTGGTGGAATTTTGGCTCTAGTGAAGGAATTTCTGTGTAATTTTGTAGACCAGGTTTTCGTTGACTGCAGTAACGTTATTGTTTTGAAACTGTCAAAGTGTTTGTTTGGTAGTGATAAGGACGTATTATATATAGTGACCTATATTCCTCCGTATGGAAGTCCGTTTTATAACCAGACTGAATGCGACTGCCAGATAACAGAATTGGAAAGGTGTATTGGTGACTTGTTGGAAAACCAGAGTGACGTATATGTAATTTGCACTGGTTATTTTAATGCGAGAACTGGTGACTATCAGGTTAATAGAGCTTTTAGTCAAAGTATTGGTGAAACTGATATAAGTGATAGTCCCTCCTTATGGGAAACCAGTCGCATATCTCAAGATAAGGAAATTAACGGTTTTGGTAAAAAGTTGTTGGATTTGTGTGTATGTTATGATTTTGAGTTGATGAATGAGAGTGCTCGAGGAGATGATCAGGGTAAATTTACATATTTGTCTGTGTCAGTGTTATCGATTATTTTCTCGCCAGTTTTGATTTTTCAGATTTTGTTCACAGAATGATTGTAGCCGATCGAATCGAGTCTGACCATATGCAACTCGAAATGGTGTGTAAATGCCAGGTTGCAGAAGAAAGGTTGAAGAAAAAACAAAATTGTGTCAAATTTGAAAACTTTTTTTGGAGTAAAGAAAAGGTTCTGCAATTTACAAATTGTGTTTTATCTGAAGAGTTTATTGAAAATGTGAATGACGCACAGGCAATGATTGATGAATGTCCAGAAAGATCTCTTGATATGTTCACTGATGCTGTTTTGAATGCGGCAGATTGCATGAAAAGGGTCATTATTCAAGGGCGACAATCCAAAACACAGACAGCAGTATGGTTCGACAAAGAATGCCATATCAAACGAAAAGAAGTGAGAAAATGTTTAAGACACTTCCGACACACTAATTTTAAGGAAGATTATGGGTTGTATGAAGAACAGCGTAAAGAGTACAATGGTTTGAAGAATCTAAAGAGGAATCAAGAAAAGAAAACATCCTTAGATGCTTTGCTTGATTCAATGCAAAGCCCAAAAGACTTTTGGGCTGAAATTCGCAGGCATAGAACGAAGAGAAGGGTAATGAATTGTATTGAGAAGGAAGATTGGTTGAAGCATTTTGAAGGAGTATTTAATGAAGGAGTTGACATAAATGTAGAGGAGGATGTATGTTCTACCGCAGACGGTGTTTTTAATGACATTTTGGATGCAGAAATTACTGGAGCCGAAATACGAAAAGCGATTAAACATTTGAAAACAGGAAAAGCAGCAGGCCCAGACAGTATTTTGGCAGAAATGATAAAAACAGTTGAAAATGAGATGTTGCCATTTTTGAAAAAAATATTTTAATTATTTGTTTTCTAAAGGACACTTCCCGCTTCAATGGACGAAGGCTACTATTATTCCTTTATATAAGAAAGGAGACAGAAATAATCCGGATAATTATCGAGGCAAATCACTTTTGAGTATTTGAGCAAAGTATTTACCCAAGTTATTAATAACAGACTGGTTCTGTGGTCGGAAGAAAACTCCGTTTTGAACGATGTACAAGCTGGTTTCAGAAAGGGACGTTCCACCACAGATCATATTTTCACTCTGCATGCCGCCATTGAGAAACATCTGTTAAAAAGATCTAAGTTGTATGTTGGTTTTATAGATTTTAGAAAGGCTTACGATACTGTTAACCGCACTGTGCTGTGGTCCGTGTTGATGAGATCGGGTGTCAGCGGAAGAATGTTAAGAATGATAAGAGCTATGTATGCCACTGTTGAAGCACGTGTCCTTTCCAATGAGGGTTATACGGACTATTTCGAATGTCTACAAGGGCTGAAACAAGGTTGTGTTATGAGCCCAATGCTGTTCTCCTTGTTAATTAATGAGTTGGCGAACGAAATTATTGAAAAGGGCAAACATGGTGTGTCCCTCGGTCCTACGGAACTTGAACTTTTTTTGTTATTGTTTGCTGACGATCTCACTTTGATAGCATCCACTGTTGTTGGATTACAGAACCAGTTAAACGTTTTATGTACAGCAATGCAACGACTGGGTCTTAGAGTAAATCTAGATAAATCAAAAATAATAGTTTTCAGAAAAGGCGGATTTCTAAGTGCAAGAGAAAAATGGATTTTTGATGGGAATCAGTTGGAGGTTGTAAATTCGTATAAATATCTTGGCCTCACCTTTTCAACAAGACATAGTTATGGCGTCGCAATTGAAGACGCAGCAACAAGAGCAAAGCGAAGCACAATCGAAATTTTGAATACTTTAAAGAACATGGGTTGTAACTCATTTGATGTATTTTTAAGTTATTTGATGCGCAAGTATTGCCAGTACATATGGAGCCGAAATTTGGGGTTATGAGAAGTATGACCAATTGGAACGTGTTCATTTATTTGCATGTAAACGGTTTCTGCACGTAGTAGATAAAACTCCCAATGATGTTGTGTATGGTGAATTGGGTAGGTATCCTCTTTGGGTGACAACAGTCACAAGGTTGATTAAATATTGGTTACGGTTATTGAGACAGCCAGACAATTTTTATTCAAAGAAGACATACAAAATGTTGTTCAACCTCCACAAAAAAGGTGGTATCACATGGGAAACGCATGTAAAGGCAGTTCTGTGTGAAAATGGATTTTTACCAAGTTTGGATGTTTGGATGTGGAAACGAGAGGGTGTTTTTTGCAGAACTGAAGGAGAGGCTCTGCAGTTCCTTCTGTCATGATTGGCGTAATCATTTGGACTCGAGTGAGCGCCTATCACTGTATGGACAATATAAAGCCTGTTTTGAAAAATAACGTTATGTGGACATTTTATGGAAAGATGTGTACAGAAATGTCATCGCTCAATTTAGAATGGGCGTTTCACAGATAAATAACCACAGATATCGCTTCCAAGATTCAACAGAAAACAAGTGTTGTCCCTTTTGTGAAGATAAATTAGAGACCGAAATCCATTTTTTGTTTGAATGCCAAACATATTGTGAGCTAAGAATAAAGTATTTAGCACAGTTTTTAAGTGTTGGTGATCAGTTAGGCAGTATGATTACAATGTTTAAAAAACAAGACACAGAAACAATTGTAGATTTAGCAAAGTTTTTGTTTTTTGCATTTCAGTTAAGACTGTCAATGTTAAATAATAATGAGGATTAATTGTCGCTGAAGGTTTTGTTGTTGCTGTATTTATTGTTCGGTTGTATGTATATATTAGGCAGCATTGATGTGCAAGATTATAGATAGAGGAAAGCTTGGAAAAAAACCACTGTGTATTTTGCATACGTTTCAATATCATGTTTTTCTATTTTTTTCCTGTGATTCATGTGTACCCCCCCCCCCCCCCCATTGAAAGGGGCTGTAGGCCCATATTCAATTACACTGTGGATTGGATTGGATTGGATTGGATAAGATTTACAGTCCAGTGAGGTTACCCTCATGGAAATTCGGGCTGCTTTCTCCCCGGGGAAAGCGAGCTGCCATACATACGGCGCTACCCTTATTTTTTTTTCCTGCATGCGTGTATTCATGTTTCCTGAGACTTAATGCCGTGTGAGATGGATTTTTTTTTACTTTATTCCAAGTCCCACGGGTATTTGATGGTCATTTTTATCTATGCCTACACAATTTTGCCAGGAAAGACCCTTTTGTCAATCGTGGGATCTTTAACGTGCACACCCCAATGTAGTGTACACGAAGGGACCTCGGTTTTTCGTCTCATCCGAAAGACTAGCACTTGAACCCACCACCTAGGTTAGGAAAGGGGGGAGAAAATTGCGGCCTGACCCAGGCCTGAACACGCAACCTCTCGCTTCCGAGCGCAAGTGCGTTACCACTCGGCCACCCAGTGTCAGTGTCAGTGTCTCTCTCTCTCTCTCTCTCTCTCTCTCTCTCTCTCTCTCTCTCTCTCTCTCTCTCTCTCTCTCTCTCTCTCTCTCTCTCTCTCTCTCTCTCTCTCTCTCTCTCTCTCTCTCTCTCTCTCTCTCTCTCTCTTTCTTTGTATCTTTCAGTCCATTATCGTGTAATTTGTGTGTGTGCATGCATTATTGTGTGTTTGTGTCTGTGTGTCAAAAAGACAGAGAAAGAGAGAATGCATTGTGATATCAAAGGCTTTTTTCTCCGTTAGGCTTGAAAGGTCACTAATTTTGCAAAATATTATTTGTGCTCTGCAGTATGTGGAGACATGATGCAGACAGATGACACCTATGACATATTCAGTCCCAACTACCCTGACAATTACACGGAGCCTGGATTTAAATACATCTGCCAGTGGGTGGTTCCAACCAAGAAGGACGGGACGTGCGTTTGAATTCTGAACTTTTTTGGTCTGGCTAACTCAGTTCACTCTATCTGCATTTCAGTCTGTTGTCAAATAGCAGGTTTAGTGGCAGTCTAGATATAACTGAATTGCAATTTTCTCTTGATGATTCGCCAATGTGGGATAAAACTACAAATTTGATACTATAAAAATGTTACACAAAACACGGGAAGTCCAATATGAACTACCTCAAAATAGATCGATGTTATAATACAAAACAGTCCTCTTGGTTTCAAGAAACCTTTAACATGGTCACATATGAATATGTTTTATTATTGAGGATCCGTACTCGGGCTTACTTTTTATATCAGGGAATTCTGAAAAGTACTGTTTCATTGGATCAAGGTCACAATCTTATCATCATAATGTCTTCTGAGAATTTCATCTGAGATTCTAAAAATCGTTTCTCAGAGCAAAAGGACAGTGAAGAATATATTATCGCATTTTTACTGATCACATGACAAAAACACCTGTTGTCATTGGTCAATCAGGAACTGTATATCAATTCATATCGCGCAAGAAGTTCCTAGTGAATTTGATATCGGGCAGGAAGTAGTTTTCCAATTGTAAATTAGAAGAAAAAAATTTCACTTGAAGGAAACACAAGTATATCATTATTTTAAAGCGCAAATTTATAAAAGGAAAGTAATTGCATCAGCAAGATTAATCTGTGTAATGAATACATACACACTGTTTCCACCCACCTTTAACAGAGAAGTAGTAGAATGGTATGTTTTAATCTTACCGAGGGAGGCGACTGGAACAGCCGTAAACAAACTGAACTTTGGAGCGAGAAGCGAGTTCTCTTACAGGGTGTCCGCGCTCATCACTCGCGTAAAGGCTGGAAATGAGCAGCCGATTATAACATTTTGCTCCAGCATGAATCACTGTCCCATCCCTCTTTGTCGTAGCCATGCAAAATCCACACACAAACCTCAACAGCTTCAAAACAGTCACGAAGGCTATCGGAAGACTCCCGCAGTGGGGCACTGCGGTTATGAAATTAAAAGCTCCTCCTGTTTTTGGAACCGCAGGAGCTTTCTAGTTTGCTGTTAGGTAGATTTTTGGTTCCTCTTTCCTGTCATGCTCTCTTTTTCTTCATGAATTCTTTTCTTTTTTCTGCCTTCTTGCTCATTCACCTGTATTTTTTTCCAAAAATCTCTTCTCTTGCCGCTTGTCTCGCGATTCATGTATAGTTTAATCTGTTAGTGTTCTGATGTAAGTCCAGCAGTAGATAGGTTAAGCCTATTTTAACAACTGGAAACTGGTAATCTTCCAGTAGGTATTAATTTAGTTTTACTAAAGCCTGCTGGGACACAAGTAATGGGTTAGTGCATTTGTAAACAGGAATCGCTTGACAAGTGGCCCCCTTCATCCCCCCCTTCCTCGTCCTGATATGGCTCTGCGTAGTCGGCTGGACGTTAAGCAACAAATAAACAAACAAACAAACAAACAAACTATCGGAAGACGCCATCTTTGAAAGTTGTCTTGGAATATTGTGTCGTCTGCAGTTGGCGATTCGACAACATTATCAACACTGCAGTCCGTCGATAACGACGAAGAACTGGAAGCTGTCTTCAACACAGAAAACGAGCCAGAGGACTTCACTGATACAGTCCGAGGCACTTCAGTTCCTGCCATCGTTTATAATTGCCAAATTAAAGCCTTTGAAGTCTAAAAGTTTGCAAGTAACCGCGAAGGCTGTTGCGTGTTCCTCCACTGAACCTTTTTTGTGTGATCTGTTTACACAATATTTATCTTTTCTTTGTTGTTTTTAGATGCCTTATTTACGTCTTAGAAAACGAAAGAGTATTTGAAAAATGAAAGTTATAGCAGCAATTAAGTTGTGAAAGCAGGAACAGACAATCCAACATTTCCAACATGGCAGTAGCCTCCCTTGCTCTTGACCGATTTCTTAGACTGGGGTAAATGGAATGCGATAAAATCGTTATCTTTAGATTTGACTGCGATATTCAGATTTATCAGTGCCAATGTCTCGAAAGCCTGAATCATATCAGATCTCGGCTCACGCCTCGATCTGATATGATTTCAGCTTTCTCGACATTGGCACTGATAAATCTGGATATCGCAGTCAAATCTAACGATAACTAATACCTTCACAGATAGCCTACTAGGAAACTAACACCCTCCTCAGGGGTACAAGAGACTTCAAAACGTATGCGTGTGTGTGTGTGTGTGTTGGGTTTGATTTAATTGATTACAATACGTACGTTTGATCCGTTTTCGAGCACATCGTGCCGTGTGCGTCTAGATGCAGGTACAGTGGATTCCCCCACATTCTTCAGATTCGTCAAACTTGCAAGAGACCCCCCCAAAAAAAAAAAAAAAAAAAAAAAAAAATCTGGTCAAATCAATAGTATCTCTTTCTGTCTTTGTGTTATAAAAATACCGACGATGATGATGATGATGATGATGATGATGATGATGATGATGATGATGATGATGATGATGATGATGATGATGATGATGATGATGATGAGGCAGTGATGCTGATGTTGATGATGGTTGTGCAGTGTATACGTTTATGTAACCTACGTGGATCTTGCACCGAGACATTCTGGAGGAATGTGTTCTGCTGAAGCACTGCTGCTTAGCAACTCTGCAGGCGAGCAGCGAACACTGTGTGGCTCGATGGGGACAACCCACTACAAATGTGAGATATAAAACAGTGGAGATTATAACAATGGTTGTGTTTTCACAATTGTTGACAAATGACGCACTTCGACGGTATTCTTCTATACGGCTAGCTAGTTGGAAATAAGGACATAATCAAGTCAGGCATACCATCTACAGCTCTGCATAATTGAGCTGCATCATCATAAGATAAACTTGGCCAATGAATTATTGCAACCATTTTCGCACGCTCAGAAAAGCGTTAAGCCACAATCCATTCTAATTGAACTTTATATGCTGGAAAAGGTAATTATGTCTGCTGTTCATATCATTTGTTCGATCGGTGGTACTTTGTATAGGCATCCCGTGGCAGCCTGTCAAACAAGGTCACCCCTAAAATCGACCTGACAAAAATCAATACCCCGTATTTTAAAATCTGCAAAATCAGAATGTGCACTTATCAAACATTTCTGACTACCATTGGAAAGGCCATTCAATTTCCTGTTCCGAGCATTTTGTTATCATGCACCTTACGTCTTTAGTATTTGTGTAGCCTGTAGGTGTCAACCGTTTCAGAGGCCAAAAAAGGCACGTTTTGCGGTCATTTTTTGAGGGGGTCCTCCACTAAGAGAGCCATTGTGTCTGTTTGTATGTGTGTGCGTGTCTGTGTCCGTGCAAAGCGTATCAAAAGCTTTCGGGCGGATTGTTGTTAATTTATTAAAAACGATGTATGCATCATTAAGGGCCTTTCCTTTTGTCGTTTTTCTACTATTTAAATGTTGAAGTCTATGGATATTTGATGACGGAGCGCAAGAATATCAATGCTGGTAGCCTTTTGGGGGGGACTTTCACATTCTTATTCCATCGACATTGAATTAATGGATCCGAGCCATTATTATGCCATTGGCATTTTTTTTAATGCATACAGCATACACCGCGAATAATGGATGTGTAATCTAGACACACAAAAAAGGGTTTCCTTGTGCTGGGCATTATGATGTGCAGTCAGAGCGATCAAGGACGAGTTCTTCTACGTCACTCTTCTGGTTCAAACCCCGGAATCAGCATCTGACTTCGTGCAACGTTCAGGATTTAAGATCAGTGTCTCCAGTTATGAAGGTTAGTTTGCAATAAGATTTCATGGGTAACACAGGTATAAATGTGATTTAATTTTCCATGAGAGTTCGAACGGAACATAACTTCGTTACAAGAATATTGTGATTAAAATCACATGACCCTGTACTTCAGTCCTTAACGTAAGTTACCACAATAGACATTTCGCACCAAATTTGCACGGTACTTACCAGAGTTATTGATACATGCAGGGTGCAAATGCCATTAGGTGTATCTGCAGACGCAGTCTTGTGACGCCAACGTTTATGTTTGGAGTATCATAACACACATGGGTTGAAAACTACTCATCCGATTGTCACCGACATTGGTTGGAGTGTCCAAGGACTCTTCTGCGCTTTGTTTCTCCAGCCTTTCGACAAATGCTGAAAACATTGTTTTTTACCAGTACAAACATGTACTATGATTGTAACAAAAAGGACAACTTTCTTCCCAAATCTTATTCTGAGGAACCTAATGTAAAACAATACATGTCATTTTCTTTAGTGTCTAAAGTAGCAGGCAGCAGATTGTTTTAATTGCTTTTTATTCATTAGAGTTTGGTTATCTTAATCTATTTTTAAAAAGGCAAAATCATGCAGTTTTTAGAAAATGATCTATTTCAAAGACCAAAGTACAGACAACGCCGCTTAACTCGAACTCGCTTAACTCGATTTTTCGGATATCTCAAAGTGAACCATTGGTCCCGGCCAGCAGCCTTCTTGTTATCACTAAAATTCCTTCACTTACCTCGACTTTGGATAGTTCGATTTTCTGCTTAACTCGATCTCATGCCCAGGTCCCACCTTATTTTCATCACCATCGGTTAGCTTGATATCCCACTTTTTTATCTCCATATGACGTCAAACGAGAAGTGACGCACAAATGTAAACGTCATAAGATTATGTCGCAAACAAAACATGGAAAATGTGACCCACCACCGCGAAATGAGTCGCACGTCACCTCGCGTGGTTCTGCGCTAGGCTTAAGGGTCACCTTAGTCACAGGCTTATAGCTCAAACAGTGTTCACTCTTTTTTAAAACGGTTTTCACCACTGGATTGAGCATAAAAGATTCTTTAGGAAAATGTAAAAATATGAAAATCATGGAAAGGTGACATGCGACTCATTCCGTGGCGGAGGGTCACACATAGTTCTCAGATGGAGAGATGGATGGATTGTTTAATTGTATAACCAGTGAATTGGTTTTCAAAGGTAAAACAAAAGAAAAAGTACAAAAGCAGCATTTCACGTAATCAAATCAAAAGTATATATACATGATATTACACTGACTTGATCGTTGATCGTAACAATTTTTGACAGATGTCTGCTAATAAAGTCAGCATACAAGCACATACAAACACACACACACACACACACACACACACACACACACACACACAAACCGCACACACACACACACACACACAAACCGTCACACACACACACACACACACACACACACACACACACACACACACACACACACACATGCCGCACGTAAATACGTACATATAAATATATACACCATAGCAAGCAGATTTGCACACATCATCAAAAAAGCCCCAAGAGCCTGCTGAGAGCTGTCCTGTAGATGGACTACGCTGCTTACCTCGTTTTTTCGGATACGTCGAAGTGAACCATTGGTCCCGGCCACCAGCCTTCTTTATATCACTAAAAATCCTTCACTTACCTCGACTTCGGATAGCTCGAAGTCTTCCTTTGAAAAATCGAGCTATCCGACATGTTGGATAACACGAACTTTGCATACCTCGAACTCTTTGGGGGGGCCCCGACGAGATCGAGTTAAGCGGCGTTGTCTGTACTAACATGTGCTTAGCATGTGTGTGTGTGTCTGTCGGTCTGTCTGTTTGTCTATCTGTCTGTCTGTCTGTCTGTCTGTCTGTCTGTCTGTATGCGTCTGTCTAAGTCTGTGTCTGTGTCTGTGTGAATTCTAGACTGCACTGGCATACTTCCACCAGAAGGGACTGTAACCAGTCCATTTTATCCTGATCCCAGCCCAAAGTTCACCTATTGCCATTGGACCCTGCCAACCAAGAAAGACACTAACATTTGGTTCAGCTTTATTGACATCAACATTATTGGAGGTAAAAGACACCAGTTACGCCAAGGATAGCTCCCCACGGATGCCCCACCTAGCGCACTTTGTTCTCTTTAAAATGACACAACCCAATCCGTCTCCTGTAAAATACCAGTTGCTGATCACAGATGCCGCCAGGCTTTTACATACAGTACAATACTCATTTTGTTTGACCCCTATATACGACTAGTGAACACCAAAGGTGCTCGCCATACAGACCCAGTTTTATTTTAAAAGAATGCATCTCGCGTGGACGTAAAGGCAGCAATCCAAAGCCTTTATAATCTAAAGACAAAAAATGTCTTCTAGCGAGACCACCATTGTTAAGGTGGAGGTTAAGTCAATTTAGTAAGTTTTCAATTGCATCATGCTTCTTCGTTTCTTGACCAGTAATAGTCGCTAATTAATTATGTATTTAGTGTTTTTTTTGTCGATTTAGGTATACATACTGTGACAAATTGAAACCTGGCAGTGAGGAGTGTATCACTGCAACAGTTGGTCTACATCGTTATGTACCCGTGTTCGCATAAATATTGAATTGGCAATTCAGTGTATATCTGTGTTTTTCAGACTGTAAAACGGATGGAGTCACTATTTCTTGGACATCAGAGAACGGAACACCTGAAACACGTAAATTCTGCGATAGTAGCGATACAAAACATCGTTTGGAAGGTAAGCTATGCATGCAGTGCCAATTAGTTATAGTTAGTAGGAAGCTGAACAAAAAGGAAATGAAGAGTTGTTGCCTATTTGGCGTTTGCCTAAAACGTTGTGTGTTGACTTACTTAAGCAATACGAAGAGGTATACCAGTAAGCAGTGTAACATTGTCAGTGCGTGGACAATATCAGCAAAAACAATCAGATAAAAACAATACTAAACACACAACTCAACGTTGAGGTTTCCTTTGATTTTTGTTGTCCTAGAGCCCCCAATTTTACTACATGTAGCTTCAGATCAACAATCTTCAGATCGTAGCGTGATCATTTCTGCTGGATAAGACGTATCTCTTTTAAGATAAATAAACAACTAAAGAATGGATGCAGGTAGGCTATAGTCAAAGACATTATCAGGTTGTGCTGTCATGCAGAGTGTTAAGTTTGAGATGGCTGCTTAGTGTTTTGTGTTTGCTATTCTTAGCTATGCTGTTGGTACGTACATGCATCCGATGGTACGATGTCATGATGTCAGAAACGATGTCATTCAAGTGGCCCAGTATTCATCTTATGTTTCTTTCAATAACCAGTTGTGCATCAATGGAGTCAAATCTTTCTTTTGCTAGAAAGTAGGTTTTAGGTCAAAGGTCATTACATGTGTGTGTGTGTGTGTGTGTGTGTAAGTGTGTGTGTGTGTGTGTGAGTGTGTGTGTGTGTGTGTGTGTGTGTGTGTATGTGTGTGTGTGTGTGTGTGTGTGTGTGTGTGTGTGTGTGTGTAGTTATGTGAAAAAGAGATAGATCAATCAATATGAGGCTTATATCGCGCGTATTCCGTGGGTACAGTTCTAAGCGCAGGGATTTTTTTTTTATGCAATCTATATCGCGCACATATTAAAGGCGCAGGGATTTATTTATGGCGTGTGAGATGGAAATTTTTTACACAATACATCACGCATTCACATCGGCCAGCAGATCGCAGCCATTTCGGCGCATATCCTACTTTTCACGGCCTATTATTCCAAGTCACACGGGTATTTTGGTGGACATTTTTATCTATGCCTATACAACTTTGCCAGGAAAGACCCTTTTGTCAATCGTGGGATCTTTAACGTGCACACCCCAATGTAGTGTACACGAAGGGACCTCGGTTTTTCGTCTCATCCGAAAGACTAGCACTTGAACCCACCACCTAGGTTAGGACAGGGGGGAGAAAATTGCTAACGCCCTGACCCAGGGTCGAACTCGCAACCTCTCGCTTCCGAGCGCAAGTGCGTTACCACTCGGCCACCCAGTCCAGATAGAGAGAGAGACAGAGAGAGGGATTTACAGTATTCTTCATTAAAAAAAAACCACCTCTGCAATCAGTCACCGTATTATAAACCTGGTTTTTTAACAGTGCCTGGTCAACAACACCAGTCCCTTACGATCACATTCCAAACGGGTGAATCGTATGAAGGGTCAAGGTTTAGACTGCAGTACCTCGGTGAGTATGTTTGTATCAACTGCGGCAAAATCTTTTCCTTAACACTGTGTACCCCAACTATGTTGACCAAGGTTTTTTTTAGCCGAGACCAGCTGTGCTGCAGCAGGTCAGTCAACATTGTAGTAACTGTGTAGCAACTGTATATTAACACGCTGGAATGCAGGCGTTAGATCGACGTTACAGGAAGCGACTGAATCTAACAATCTGAGCGGATGTATCCGTACCTGGTCAGATATAGAGCCATATGAGTGGGTACCTTGGAGACAATGAGTTAAAGACGGTCCTTATTTGAGCCCGAAGTCGACTTTGCGAATTATTTTTTTTTACCGAACACTCAGTGCTAAAGCTTCCTTTGGTCAGCTTCGCGGAGCATACTTCGCGTAGTCGACTTCGCCCAGTTAAGGACAGGCTTTAAAGGCACTAGAGAAAACTGAGGCGGGGCCAAGTAAAACATTTTACAAGTAATACTGGAGAGAGAGAGAAGTCAACTGCTGCAAAGAAGGCAACTTTGTTGCTGTTGCATGTTGCTGAACTCTGCACACATCATTTTTGTTTTGTTTTATAGATTCTAAATTGTTTACAAAACAACACCATTCTCCTAATTTATAACAGGATTTGAAGTATTAAGTGGGAAAACAAAGTTAGCATTTTTAGAACATTCTACATTTCTAGTGTGATATACCTGAACGAAACGTGTTTCATAGTTTCAAAAACCTATACCATCATGCGTGTACACTGAGAATGGGGCTAACCTGCATTGGTCCGGAAAGCCACATCGGTTACGGAGACTAAAAAAACGACAATGTTTTCGAAACTTTGTTAAACTGTATGCAATATCAGTATCTGGCAAACCTTATGTCTTTCATCAGATATTTGCTTTGAAAATCCGCATGTGTGAAAATGTGAACAACAGTTTTACCACTGCTAAGGAAAATGTAAAATTGCACTTATTTTCTGTTATCATTACTTGTTGTTGTGTTTAGAGGCTCTCCGGTGTGGTGAACCATTTCTAGAAAGAGATGTGGAATACAGCAGCCCGGGCTACCCATTGATGATTACAGACATACTTCCGTGCGTGCAGTACCTGCAACTCGATATCCGAGAGACAGGGCATCTCGTAATATGGGTAATGTTGACAAAGCAACAATTATCCCCATGATAAATTACCATACACAAATTCAAGGGAATCAACAACAGTCTTCAAACAGGATTCACAAGATTTTCTTTGTTTATCTGTCCGACGATCGGTCTGTTTGTGTGATTGCGGAAGGGTTTTTCCAACTGAGAGTTTTTTGTGGTGGAATCTGCGAAGGTGAAATAATTAGTCAAACCACTCTGACATGAATAGAACAATGTCATCAAAAGGGCAACGTTATTTTTTTTCAGTGGCACCATTACAAATTTAATGGTTCTGCCGACATCTGTGTTACGGTGAAGACTGAGATGGCCAGCGAAAATCGGACATCTGGCCCCAAATGCATTCCTAAAAGTGCGACACATAGGAAGGAAAGCGATGGCGAGAAACCTACAGTTACTAAACGTAGGTCTGCCTTCTTTCGCTGTCCACATACCTTTGTTTATTAGTATGCATGTGTGGGTCTGAGTAAGTACCCCTGCGTGTGTGTTTGACTATGTATGTGAGCCTGCTTGCGTGTGTGTCTGATTGTGTATTTGTGTGCCGATGTGCTTATGCATCTTTGCGTGCGAATATGCATGGTTGTGAATGTGTGGATGTGTGTTTTCTTGCCTTGTTTCTTGTGACAACCCAAAAGGAATACACAGATACCGTTCAAACATTACTAATCAACAAACACACTGCGGTGTAATTAACAATTCGGTCAATCCCAAATGTGACCCTCCACCATGAAATGAGTCGCATGTCACCTCGCACGGTTCTGCGCTAGGTTTAATATAAGTCCGGGAAGTGTCTGGTAACAGTGTGAGGGTCACCTTAGTCACAGGCTTATAAATCAAACAGTGTTCGCTCTTTTCTAAAACGGTTTTCACCACTTGATAGAGCATAAACATATGAAAATCATGCAAAAGTGGCATGCGACTCATTCCGTGGTGGAGGATCACAAATGCGGAAAGTCCAACTGAAATACGTACGGTTTGCTTTTGCTTTCCAAACACATAGAGAGAGAGAGAGAGAGAGAGAGAGAGAGAGAGAGAGAGAGAGAGAGAGAGAGAGAGAGAGAGAGAGAGAGAGAGAGAGAGAGAGAGAGAGACAGACAGAGAGACAGAGAGAGACAGAGAGAGACAGAGAGAGAAAGAGAGAGACCAACACAGAGATGTTAGAATGGCAGTTTTAAAAAAGAACTATAAAGCTGAGGCTGAATGTTTATTTTGTTTAAAGGGAAAAACAACGTCGAAAGGTGACGTCATGATCTTTTTTCTTTCAATATATATATATATATAAAACATCAGAAATTGTGAAAGAAATATATATATGTGACCCTCCACCACGAAATGAGTCGCATGTCACCTCGCGCGGTTCTGCGCTAGGCTTAATATAAGTCCGGGGAGTGTCTGGTAACAGTGTGAGGGTCACCTTAGTCACAGGCTTATAACTCAAACAGTTTTCGCTCTTTTCTAAAACGGTTTTCACCACTGGATAGAGCATAAAGAACTCTTTAGGAAAATGTAAAAATATGAAAATCATGCAAAGGTGACATGCGACTCATTCCGTGGTGGAGGGTCACATATTATATATATGTTACAGTAAATTCTCAAAACCAGGACATTTACAAAATCCCTGAAAATGTCAGTAAATTTGTAAATGTCCTGTTTCACTCAATGATTTTAAATTTCCTACAAATTCTAGGAAATGTGTAAACGTTCTGGTTTAAAGGGCCAGGAAATGTGCAAATTTACTGAAAACATATTTCAATGAAAACGATTGGGTTTTTTTGATTGAAGGAACTCCACTCCTGACGTCTATTATGTTCAGTAAATTTGTCAAATTCTGTAAATTATGTTTTTCTTCTATTTTCCTTATTTTGCATTTTGACAATAAGGAATTTGAAATTAAACAAGCAATGTTTATTTGAACATGACTTTAACCGAAGACCTTTAGATTTCGGTTCTAACACACTTTTGAATTTTCTAAACAAGATCATTAAACTGTCAATTCGTCAAGTGATTAATTCTTCACGAATATTTTTCAATCTAAATCTTGTATCCTAATTTATTTTAAGAAATTACTTGGGAAGATTAGTGTTGGCAAATATGTCACATTCTTCACATTTCTAGGACATTTCCCAATTACCTCTACAGTTTCAAAAGAAATGTGTATATTTTGCATGCTGATTGTTGCTTTAAGTTGCTAAACTGAAAAAAAATAATCTATACTAAGTAAATGTGTTTATTTCATCTCACTTCTAGGGAAATTATTTATTTTCCACTTGATCATGTGAGCGTTTACTTAACAGGACAATTGATGTTAATTAATATGTCAAAACTTTAAGTTTATTTGAACTTTGTGAAGTAAACGATTTAAGACAGAACTGTAGATTTTTAGAGGCAGTCAAGGAGACAGACAGGGACAGTGAGAGAGATACACAGGCACACTGAGAGAGAGAGAGAGAGAGAGAGAGAGAGAGAGAGAGAGAGAGAGAGAGAGAGAGAGAGAGAGAGAGACTTAGACTTAGACTTAGAACATTTTATTCACATAAAGGGTAGACATTTTAGGCCATAGGCTTAATCTTACAATGTGCCCTTTACATTCACACAAACACATATTCACGCGTGCGCCCGACTAGAATCATAGAAACATCAAGCATACAGTAATAATAAATGAGAAAAGTAGTAGAAAATACATGAATGGAACATCAATAAAGCAATTACAGAATGGAACATTAATTACGCAATCACATTTGCGCACTCACACGCAGACGCACAAGGAGGAACACATATAATACTAATAATAATATACACACAACTAAGTGCCATTCAACAAGCACACAGTGAGCCTACCAAGACAGGTAGATTTAGCATTATGTAGGCATGCAGCAGTCAATATTTCAGAGTAATAAAACAATTATAATTAACAAAGCTAGCTACAATACCGGCAGCGTAACTTATGAAGACCTCAGTATGTGTTTCCTGAGGGAGGTTTTGAATGCGTTCAATGAACGGCACGTTTGTACATTCGAAGGAAGAGAATTCCACAGAGAAGGTCCCACAAAAGCAAAGCTAGTTTTGTATAGATCTATGCGAGTCCTTGGTAATATATATAGAGATTTGTTTGACACATAACGCTCGGAAGCTTTAATCAAGAATGCATTTAGGTATGGTGGGGCCAGCTCATTGAGCGCCTTGTACATTAGAATTAAGATGTTGTAATCAAACTGCTGTTGAAGTGGAAGAATATTGGCTACCTTCAACTTTTCTGACGTGGACAGATAAGGATTGGTTACAATAAGCTTAGCACCTCTTCTGTGCAAGGAGTTTAGTTTTTTCATTATATTTTCACTGGCACCGCACCATACCGTGGAGGCATAATTAATATATGATAGACAGTGTGCCACGTAAAACATTTTCAGTCCCTCCTTGTCTACAAAGGGTTTTAGTTTAGATAGGAGATGGAGATTGCTTGACAGCTTTTTACAGATATTCTTAACGTGTATGTTCCACCTAAGCTCCTGGTCAACTTCAATTCCTAGTACTCTGTGTGATGAAACCTGTTCTATAGGATCTGAGTGCAGTTTTAAGTTGAGGAGAAGGGGCGCTCTCTGATGTTTCTGTCTAGATGTGACTACCATACTGCTGGATTTTTTGGGATGCAGGGTCATTTTGTTGTTACTACACCACTGTTCAACGTCGTTGATTCCCTGCTGAAGGTCAGCCTCCACTTGAACTATTTTTTTGGACGATGAGTGAAGAGAGCTATCATCAGCAAAAAGCTCACAAGATACATTTTTATTCGTAATATGCAAAGGTAGGTCGTTTATGAAGATACTAAATAAAAGTGGGCCAAGAATGGACCCCTGAGGAACTCCGCAATTTAGAACACCATCTTGTGAATATTGACCATTTAGATATACCCGCTGGGATCTGTTCGTGATGAACGATGCAAGCAACTTAACTGTATCACTGTTGTTTATATAAAACTTTAGTTTAGTTATGAGAATATTGTGATCGACTGTTTCAAACGCTTTCCTCAGATCGAGGAAAACTGCACCAACTAATTTGGAATCGTTGATAGCCGACAGCCAGGTGTCACAGAGACGGACAAGAGCCGTGGAACAAGAATGAAACTTACGAAAACCAGATTGGAATTGGTAAAAAAGATCGTGGCTTTCCATGTGATGGATTACATGTTTATGGATATGCATCTCAAGAGGCTTAGAGAGCACCGATAGAACAGAGATAGGACGAAGGTTGTTGATGTCGCTAGAATCCGACGTCTTAGGAATAGGAATAACTTTAGCACATTTCCACTCCAGAGGGAAGACCTTTGTTTTAATACATAGATTGTACAAGAACGTCAGGGACTCTACTATATACGGAAGTGAAAGTTTTAGAAAGAAGGTACTAATAGTGTCTACGCCCACGGACTTTTTATTCTTGAGGTCAGATATATATTTCCCTACTTCATGAACTGCCAGTGCAGGGATAGGGCTCTGGTCAGCAGACCGCAGCCGGTCACTACAGAAACTCTCAAGGAGAGGGTTAGAGAACTCGTTTTGTGTGGCTATAGAATTAGATTGGGTAAGGAGGGATGCGGCGGACAAGAAGTGGTTGTTAAGCGTGTCTGGCGATTCCACGACCGAGGGCGCTAAAGACGGCTTACGCTGCTTATGCGTAACCTCGTTCATGGCACGCCAGAGGTGCGCTGTATCACAATTATTCGAAATCATCTGTTCGAAATACCTACGTTTCGAATTTTTCACTAAAACACTGATTTTGTTCCTCTGAAGTTTGTATTCGTTAGTGTTTTTGTCCTTCTTAAGCGTGTCCCTAATTTTCATAGCCTCCATTATTTCAGCTGTAATCCACCCAGGCTGCGCCTTTTGTTTAACGCTCCTCCTTCGAATGGGGGCATGCTTGTCCACAATAGGCATAAACAAGCTTTGCCACAAGGATAAGGCATCGTCAGAATTATCACAATTATGTACAGGAGAAAAGTTGACATGACTCAAATCATATAAAAAGGAAGTTTCATTAAAGTTCTTAGTTGAGCGGTACTCAAAGGTGGTATGCTCGCCCTTGGCACGCTTCCGTGGTCTCCATGACAACGTGCACATGATGGGACTGTGGTCACTGAGACTGACATCAGAGAGCCGGACGTTAGACACCCTGTTTACATTATTGGTATAGATATGATCTAGTAGGGTGGAGGAGGTGGGAGTAACTCGCGTAGGCTGCTGCACCAGTTGTTGCAGTCCAAATAAATTGCAAGTTGACTCCCAGGATGTGTGTGTTTTAAAAAGATCAATGTTGAAATCCCCTAAAAGAATATAGTCAGATTTTGGATTTGCCGCAGTGACAAAGTCCATCATGTGCACAAAGTCATCATACCAGGCATAATTATAAGAGGGATTTCTGTACAAGATACAGATAAGTATGGTAGAGTCTTTAGTACTACGCTTTAGCTGAACCCACATGCTCTCCACTCCCCCGGTCTCTAGATCCGGGCGCCGCGTGACATAAGGCAATACGTCATTGTGAACATAGATGCCGAGGCCCGTCTGGGGAGAACGAGTGGCGTCCTTTCGAAGAAAAGTATAATTGGGAATGGAAAGTTCGGAATCAGATTGCAAATTTAAGCGGGTTTCCGTGAGACCAAGGAGGTGGAGGCGCGGGGGTCCGCTAAGAAGAGAGAAGATGTCATGCAACTTGTTGCCTAGGTGATACACATTAACATGACCGACACGTATGCCCGAGGAAGAATCTCTCATAGGTTATAAAACAACGCAAAATTGAAATTAAAAAGCACTATTAAACGAAAGGGGATAAGCACAAGAAACGGTGTAGGTAAAACGAAACAATACCTAACAAATGTAAGAACAAAAGTCAAATAGAAAACAAGTGAAGACAAAACGGAAA
>NC_090252.1:20288342-20320842 GCF_037325665.1 Littorina saxatilis | reverse complement strand
GACGGTGTGTGTGTGTGTGTGTGTGTGTGTGTGTGTGTGTGTGTGTGTGTGTGTTCGATGTTATGTGTGTGTTCGACGGTGTGTGTGTGTGTGTGTGTGTGTGTGTGTGTGTGTTCGACGTTATGTGTGTGTGTGTGTGTGTGTGTGTGTGTGTGTGTGTGTGTACCCACTCCCCACACTATGATGAGCTGACTATATTTGCGCCTTGATATTTTATTCATGTTCTTACGTTTTATGCTGTTTATTGTGATTCACCACACCCGAGTTTATCGTAATTGAGATAATAAAGTGTTCTATGTCTATGTATTATGTCTAATACACATGCACACACGCACGTAGGCTACAAAAATCCAATCTTGACTTTGAACTTTATATAAACATACATCCTCTTCACAATTAACGAGGACAAACGTAATTTACAAACACCTAAATACAACAATTTTTCTGTTTTAAAAATTCGGACACACATTTTCTCAAATAATATGAAATTCGCTGAACTTATCTTCTTTTCACTACACCTTATATCTTGATTCCCAAAAAATGGAGTTCTGCCTTTTTAAATTTACCAGTAACACAAACATTCGCTCTGACCAAACTATTTTTGTCCAGCAGTTTTACCGATACACACTCATTAAAAAAACACTACAAAAAGAGTTTTAAGTTAACCGACTTCGCTACCACATAAACAACCTTTTTTTATTGTCCCCAACATTCTGGTCAACGAAATCATTATTATAGACAGTCATTCTATTTAAGGACAATTATCACAGCTTTCGTTCAACCAGTTAAAAACAACAATTATAGTAAAAGCTACAGCGCGATCAACGTTTGCCCATTTACGAACTCGCGATGAGATTTGTTTCTTCTGGTCACTAAGCCTACCGTTTACAAACGCATGCGCACTAATTGGGATTCCCCCAATTTTCTCGACCTTGACCTCAGAACTCTCGAAGCCACTACTTCGGCGTTCAATTTAGCTCGTGCATACCGAGTAGCTGGCAACTTTGCTTTCGAAGTTCCCACTTCCAATGTCAAGGGCCTCTCGCTTGACATAATTATACGACGATATCGCATCTCAAGGGTCCTTACCCATCCAAAAGAAACCTCCAGAGCATACTACAATTGCAGGACATTCCGTTTTTAAAGGCAGCTCATTGGGAAATTATCTCAGACACAATATCGAAGACGTGAAATGCGTCAATCGAGCAACTGTCGTAACTTGGCTACAATGAGACGGTCTCCTACCTTGCACCATAGACACGGACTGTGACATTCTTGTTTAATTTAGGTGAAATGCTTAAAACAGAGTGACTCAAAAGCGACAGTTCGATCTGTTACTGACCGAAAAAAACGTGCTCGAGTCATTCGGCGAAGGTGGCGAGCTTTCAAACCAGCACGACTGAATAACTCAGAATGCCTTTTTTCATCATGCCTCTATTCTACACGAGTAACATAGTGCAGTGGTAACGGTTCCGGACTCTCGTTCATTTGCTCCGGGTTCAAGTTCCGCCGGGAGCTATATTTTTTTTATTAATCTTTTCCTTTTTAAGCCTCCGCAATTGCATTCCGGCTGCAAAAACCGGGTTTTGCCTCTGTGTTAATTTTATTCATTTGCAAAAGAAACCTTCCTATGCTTTGAAAAAATCATATCATGTCTTGACTTTCAACTGTACGCGCGTGTGTATATGTGTGTCACTACGGTGAGTATGTGTGTGTGTGTGTGTGTGTGTGTGACGTGTCACTTGTGTCATCATAGTTTCAGTGTGTGTATGAGTGTAGATTGAGAGAGAATGAGAGAAAGTGAGAGAGAGTGAGTGTGTGGTTATTTGTTTGTGACTGTGTGCGTGCGTGTATGGGTGCGTGTGTGTGTGTATATGTGTGCGCGCGAGCGCGCGCGTGTGTGTGTGTGCAGTGTGTGGTGTGTGTGTTTATGTGTGCCGTCAGTGTCACTTGTGTCATAGTGTCAGTATGTGCATGAGTGTACGTTTGTCTGTGTGTGCGTGTGTCGTAAGAGAGAGAGAGAGAGAGAGAGAGAGAGAGAGAGAGAGAGAGAGAGAGAGAGAGAGAGAGAGAGAGAGAGAGAGCGACACTTCTTTGGCAATTTTGGACCAGACAGCGTCTTTATGTTTAACAGTTAGACTGTTCTGAAATTTGGACAGAATAACCGTTCTTTCGTAAAACACTTCTGTCAAGAGTACAGCAATTTCACCATCTGAAAAAGGCGCAGAACGCCCCTCTGTGTCTACTTTCTTTTTGAGCGGCACACGTGCCTTGCCATTTTCGTTGACTGAAATGTTGATAGAAACGTGCGCATGCGTATTAGTAGGGATTCCCCCAATTTCCCCGACCTTGACCTTAATACTCTCGCTGTCACTACTTTGGCGTTCAAGTCAGTTCATGCATTGTGAACAGTTAGAAAGTTGACTTCGGGAGTTCCCACTTCGAAAAGAGGCCTCTACTTCCAGTGTTTCTTACTTCTAGTTCATGCATACGGGCCCAGGTTAGGGAAAAAAGTATCGTCTGCTTCGTAGCCAAAGTTGATTATCACGTGACACTTTTGCCATATTTAGAGTTGTTTGCACAGTAAATACACCCGCAAAAGATAGGTCGCTTGAATCTGTCTTACATATCAATTCCTTTGTAATTGTAATGACAAATCATTATCGACGATCGCGAATCTGCTTATATCAATAACACATTACGAAAAGCTCTAAATATGTTAAAAAAAATCGATTTCTTACCCACAGAAAGATAACCAAGGCATCCTGTCAATGATAAATGAGACCCGAAGGGAAGTAACTCATTTTGACCTGAGTTCAGGATGATTTTTGTCAACATACAAATAACGTATAATGTTGTGGGAATCAGAAGATCATACGAGTCTTGTTCGACAAATACAGAATTAGTCACTTTGGTGGATATGACCGTTTTAAGGGTTTTTTTATCAGTCAAACACAACAAAACTAAATATTGTTGAATAAAGGATATGATAAGGAAAGCAACGATACCCTTTTTGTTATCAATATTCCCTTTTTGAAAAAGTGAAAACATGGCTAATTTTCACGAACATTTCACAGACGTTTTTAAAAATTGTTTTATGTCAGGTACGCAGCTAAAATGCAATGTAGTAGCTAGTCTGCGCCGGGTCAAAGGTCGTTTGGCAAAAATATATGAACCAATGTGGCCGAAAGAGTATGTGGTAAAGTTTCCCTCCACACGTTTTCCAACCGGAAAATCATGGTCCCTAAACAAAACGTACGGCCTTCACCTTTACTGTGTTAATTATGATGGGCACGGGGTTTTGCAAGTAATTACTTGACCTAATGTAGAAGCAAAAGAACAATAGCGACTGCGTGTAAGAGCGAAAGCGAAGCAAGTGTGTACTAAGGTCTTTCCAACGTGAGTGCAGTGCTTGTTGGTCTTTTTGTTAGGGTAGAAGCAGAACAGATTATATGTGTATGTTCAGTAAACTTCATAATCATCCGCGAGGTTTAATAAATAACAATTACGCTTTGCAGTGAAGTTTAAGGCTTCATCGAGAGTACTATTTACGTGGGACTTTCCGAAAGGGAGCTATGGAAAAGTTCGTTTCATCATGTCCTTTACAAATGGTAAGTATAATTAGTTTTGTAGTTTGTTAATAATCTATTCAAGATCTGTTGAATTTTCAAACATACTAATGTTAGTTATCACAACAAAAGGCAGTTTGTTTGTACCTAGACAAATGTATAATTGGTGTGTTGTTGTTTTCATTCACTTTAACCTTGTGCTTAGGTGTTGTGAACGTACTGGGTATGTATGTACATTTAAAAGGGTTATCAGCCATGATTTGGTAATGGTCACACTTAGTTGCAATTGAAGTTAAACATTAAAACCAAACCTGTCTACCGCATCATTCTTGCAATATCCCGAAAGTGCGCATCCCGTACATCTTACACCAATGGATGTGTTCCACCAAGTGTCAAAAATGAGGCTATATGAACATCTGCAGTACCAATCATTTACACTGAATAAGTTAACACAACCGACAATAAAGGTTACTGAAACAGATGTGCAATTTCTGAACATTTTTAATGAAGCAATTGTAAAACGAAAGATCACAATTGCAGTATCATACATGTATCCTCCGTGAAGAAATCCTACTTGTTGCACATATTGTGTAATAATACGCGCACATGACACAAAACAGGCTCGAGATGACCCAGATTTTCGAAAAATGTTACCGTTACAGGTGATTCGACTATGCATTGCGCCTTGGGGGAAAAACAAGACATTGAGACAATTTTATTGTATTAAATATATTTATTGAGATAAGTGTACACAGTTCCGTTTTGCTCTTACATTGTAACCTTCAGAATCATTCAAATTGTTTGTCCGTATTGTTATCAGCATTACCACCAAATACGCTCCAGATGTTTTTCTCAAGTAGGGTGAAACCAGTGTCCACCGCGGAATGTAAACATATACGTCTTAATTTCTCTTATTTTAAAACTGTTGCCTTTTTCATAGTATAAACAGTGGAGGAAACTAACCCGGATTCCTTGTGGCGTATATAATAAGTCAGAATAGATATAACTCATAATACTGTAATGTCGGCGCATTTTTCAGGAAAAGTCAATGTAGTATTTTTTTTGTTTGTTTGTTTGCTTAACGCCCAGCCGACCACGAAGAGCCATATCAGGGCGGTGCTGCTTTGACATTTAACGTGCGCCACACACAAGACAGAAGTCGCAGCACAGGCTTCATGTCTCACCCAGTCACATTATTCTGACACCGGACCAACCAGTCCTAGCACTAACCCCATAATTCCAGACGCCAGGCGGAGCAGCCACTAGATTGCCAATTTTAAAGTCTTAGGTATGACCCGGCCGGGGTTCGAACCCACGACCTCCCGATCACGGGGCGGACGCCTTACCACTAGGCCTACCGTGCCGGTGTAGGAGGCATAAAAGACTTCCAGGAAAAAAACACTGGGAGTGTTTTTTTCCTAGGAAAGAAACACTGCAATCTCGGAAGGGGAGTTGTATTTTCCTAGGAAAATTACACTGGTGCCAGGAATATAACACTGCCACTACGGCGGCAAATAAGACTGCCAGGAAAAAAACACTGCGTGAACTGTGTTCATTTTGTTCCGAGTGCACGAAGGCAGTGAGCCGAACTCAGTGCCCGTGTTGTTCCCCGGACTTGAAAAAAGAGTTGTTTCGGACTGTTCATTTCTGCACGATGGGTCGTCCAAAGGATAGCTCTGCTGAAGTGTCCAAAGAGAGGTTGGCTGACATATCTAAATTCCTGTCTGACGGCATATTTCCCGAAGGATGCAAAGACCGAGGAGTACGAGCAAATTGGAGACGGATGTGTTCTTCGTATGTGCTGCAAGATGGAACTTTGCTCAAGCGTCAAAAGCGCGACGGATCATGTGCGTGCCTGTATAAAACACTATCGTAAATGTCAGTTGCAGTTTATTTCTAATTTTATAATGCTCTCTGAGGTTTGGGTTTTGCACCATCCTCGTCAGAAATGACGGTTGACCTGAAAAAAAAGAGATCAAACCCAAATCGCGCCTCACTAAAAATACGGCAAACATTTCGTCAGGCACTTGCGCGTGCGAAATGATGTTTACTGTGTCGCCGTGCCATCCTCCCCATGGACTCAGAGTGGCATCGACATCACATCAATGCCAGAATCTCCAGGGGGTTTCAGCAGTATCGTTGTTGATGTGGACTATTTTACCAAATGGCCGGGGTGGAAGCCAAGCCCCTGCCATCAAAGTCGGCAAAAGACACTGCAAGGTTCCTTTATGAACTGATCTGTCGTCACGGGTGTCCCAAGATACAGATTAATGACCAGGGAAGAGAATTTGTGAATCAAGCGTCTACTGAGCTTCACAGGCTGAGTGGAGTGAAACAAAATATAACAAGCGTCTATCATCCACAGGCCTTGTTGAGAGAAACAACCGAACAATCCAGTCTTCGCTGCTGAAAACTCTGCGTGATGAAGAAGATTGGGTTGATGATTTACCAGGTGTGTTGTTTGCCTTCAGAACGAGCGCACAGAAAAGCACGCTGTACACCCCTTTCTTTTTGCTGTATGGCCGACAAGCCCGACTACCGATTGGGGACGAAATTGACCCCATCTGTTCATCCAGCACCGATGGCAACGACGTTAATGTCAGCGTCTTCGAAGGTTGTGAAGACACGTCTTGTCCTGAAGATATCAAGCAAAGGCTGGACAGTATCAGGCAGCTGTCCACTGTCGTGAAAGACACAGTTTCAGAGAACATCACTCAGGCGCAAGACAGACAGTAACGTGACTACGAAAAGCGCCACGGCCAAAAGCGAATGTTTGTGGTGGATGAGCAGGTACTTCTGTGGAATCTGCGTCGCGCGGATAGGAAAGTTGGGGGGGGGGGGGGGGATGAAGGCTCCGTGGCAAGGTCCCTATGTGGTACATGCTGTCAATCAAAATAAGACTTAGATTTTGAAAAACCCTAACGGCACAATCTTAAAGCAAACAGCACATGGCGTTAATCTAAAGCCGTACAAAGCTGCAAACGACTGCGGTCCACAAACTTCAATGAATTCTTGTGCCAGTGTTCCGCAAAGTTCATCGACTGACGACGCCAACATTTTTGACACTTCCTGCAGTGCCAGTGCTAGTGTTCCCAAGAGTTCATCGTCTGATGACGTCAACATCAATCAGCAGTTGATGCAAGACGGGAAAGGTGAATTGTGCTCAAGCAAGAGAAAGCGACAGAACAGAGCCGAACCTGTTGTTTATGACTCTTCCAAACGGGTAAAACCTGACCGTTCATCAGAACCACAAATTGTTAGGGTTGACCCTGCGCCTCCAAAGCAGTTTACCCCAACGAACTCCACATGGAGAAGACTGAAATGCAAGACTCTGGGGTTAGCCGCACCTAAAAGAATGCCCTTCAGACCGAAAACGAAAGTGGGTGCTCCGCGTCAAACAGAAACAATTATTGGTGACGGGAATTGTTTTGTCAGAGCGTTAAGCCTGGAGGTCGCAGGGTATTAAGATTTTCACGAAAAGATCCGACGCGCAGTTGTAGAAACCATCAAACACAACGAAGACGTTTTGGGCCGTTATATTGGTATGGACACAGAAGAATACCTCAGATCGACAAAGATGGCAGCAAATGGTATCTGGGATACAGAAACAGAGATCATGGCAGCTGCCATGTACCTGAACACCACGATCAGCGTGTATACTCAAAGTGGAGATGAGAGAAGGTGGCTCGATCACAACCCCCATGACAGAGCTGAAACCCAAGAGAAAATTTATTTGGTGAACCTCTGTGCGCACTTCGAAAGGGTTGTTTCATGCGAGTGTTAAACGTGTTCTTAAAGAATGTTAAACTTTTTTTTGTTTGCAAGTGCACTTTTAAACGAGAGCAGTCTTTTTTTCCCTGGGGTAGTGTTAATTTCCTGGGCGTAGTCATTTTTACCTGGGTGAAGGAGTGTAATCTTCCCAGGAAAATAACACTCCCAGTGATATTTTACTGGGGAAAAAACACTGTTGTAGTGTTTTTTTCCTGCAGTGTTATTCTCCGACTACACCGGTAGTCAATGTAGTAAAAGCTTGAAAAGAATCGAACGACCAAAGTATACATTCCCTGTACATTCTCAACAATGTTGGGGTTTTGCTCGACAGCTTGAACAAACTAAACCCATTGCAATACCAAATTGGAAAATAAACCACGCAGCTTATCTATCTTCTTCACTTAAATTGGTGTGACCCTGAATTTCCCACAGTGTGTTTTAGCCTTCATATCTCACGTGGTCAGCATCAAACTGAGAATAGGGAACACGATTATTATACAGTTATGTTATTTATTTGTCCGGGTTACGAAAATCGTACCACATACCACAGCATGTATGTGTTTAACATTTTGTATTTAAACAGGTTATAATTCTCAATACTGTTTTACAAGCAGTTCCAGTTTAATTCAAATACAAAGCTATTGACATTACTTTTTTTCCTTGACTTTTACTTTAGCTTGATGCATACCGATATCATTTTGTGTTGCAGCTGTACCACGTAAGTACTTGATCGTAATAAAATGTTTAATTGTATATGTCCTGGTGTGTGTGTGTTTGTGTGTGTGAGATTTTCAAATGTCTATGGTCTGTTGTCTGAGCTCTGACCAGCTCATATTCTTGAATTGTAATACAGTAATGTGTGCTCCCTCTGCAGTTTATTCGTTTTCATGAAGAACGCGGGTCAGTTGAAATGTTCTGGACCCAACTAGAAAAGGAGTTGGCTTATGCATTCAAGATTTGGCATTATTTAACACAGCGTTTTGTCAAGAATTCACGCATACTGGTACGTATTTTCACGGATAGTTTTAATTTGTTTGGCTTGTCAATTTGTGATAGATGTAGAGAACAATAAGTGTACTTTGATCTGATTGTCGATTCGTTATCGTTGAGAGATAGTATTGGAGGTTACGTAACAAGTAAAGCAAATCAGGGAATCAACAATTATTTTGTGCTTGACTTGTGTTTCATTACTTTCCCACACATTCTTTTACTAACATATAAATAGTATTGGGCATGTCATACATGTATAGGGTGACTCCCAAAAAAGGCAACTCACACAAATGTTTATTTCTTCTACATCTGTTGACCAATCGACTTCATATTTGAGAGACATAAATATCAGCCTATATATGTCTTTTCGCCAAAGTGAAACTTGTATTGATTAAAAGGTCTAACGTTTGTGCAATTTCAAAAAAAGTTTCCACATTCGGGGATCGACTTAACAGTACGAGGTTTGAAATTGAGCAGTAGCCAAATTAACCCAATTTAAGCCCTCCAGATTGTTACTTTTTGGGTAATTCGGATGACATAGTATACCTTAATCAACATTAGACAATCGATGACTTGAATAAACCAATTACAGGCAGTATCAGGGCATTTCCCATGGATGCATGCGTTCATGTCTTTGATTAGTTTTGCTCGACATCACGCAAGTGTAACTTTACAACAAAAGGGTTATTTTTTCCAGTCATTTGAGTTTAGCAAATATTTTCATAGTTGTATTGCATCAACTTCAGTTCGTCAACGACCATTCCACAAAGTTCTGAGTATGCAGGTAAAATGGTCCGACATTTACCTTTTCTCTAAAATGTCAATGGCAGGAAAGCTTTCCTCTCTAGGGATTGCCCTGAACTTAGCTGTAACTGCTGCATTCAGGTCACTGGTGATCTAGGGGGTGACGTTTGTGTGTGTGTGCGTGTGTACTCAGACATTTAGAGAACCCGCAAGGTAAAAGTCTAGAGGGTTTAAATTAGGTAAGTAATGCTACCACTCAATGTCAAACGTCGTTCTGTCGAATTTGGAAACTTTTCTTGAAATTGCACAATCTACAAAACCATTGTGTGGGAGGGTCATGCATAGGCTGAAGTTCATGTCCCCCAAATATAAAGTGATTCGGTCCATAGATGTGGAAGTTATTAGCATTTTTGGGGGTCACCCTGCATGACATTTTTTTTTCTTCCTGCATGCTTGTATTCATGTTGTAAACCCTGAGACTTACGCTGCGAATTTTGCATCTATATTTGCACACGAAGATATTCGGATACCGAGGAGAGTCTGCACACGGGTTTTTTTCCCCGGGAAATAAATCCCATATAATGACTGAGTCAGGATATGCTGTTCATACGTGTATTAATTCTTGTCTAAAAGAACCAGAATTGTGTGTTCTGAAACAAATTGGAAGCCTAGACTAATAATGGCGCCCACAATGACCATGCACTGAGTCCAAAAACGTAATGCACGTAATACAAAGAGATACGAAAGATAGCACAACTGTTATGGAACGAGAAGTTATTGGCTGTCTACTCGTAGGTAAAAGTTGCCAAGTTGAGCCTATTCTGAATTGTTGTCAACGTTTTTGTCAGGTCCATTTTGGGGGTACCCTTATCTCAACGGTCACATGAGATATTTTACAGAAATCCAATTTTGTTTTAATGTGATTGTGTCAGACAGTCCCAAGTTGCATGAAACGGCACGAGAATAAATGTTTTAGTTGGGGTACGAACATGGCTGCAATATTTGGTGTGCAGAGTTTATATCAATCTTAGGGAGAATACTTTCTTTCTTCAGTATTTTACCTCAAGACATTGTGTTTGATTACATAACAATAATTGTGAAAGATTGTGACTAGCTGGGTCCATGTTGGCATACAACACACTTTCCCGTTTTATAGAGTGTGTTTGAATATGAATGAGAAAAAAATAACAATTTCAGTGATCCAGAGCAGGTTATGAATAAAGAAAGAAATAATTAAGGAAAACAATAATTACTCAATCATATTGCACAAGCTTTTTCTCAACTAAAAAAAGTACCACTGGTTTATGATGGATGATATTTATTACACACATCTAGCAAGTTTCTCCGCAATTCGTGTAATGTCTTATATATATGTATCAAGGAATTACGCAGGAGAAATCTCGATGTTGAAGTTTTTGCGATGACCGGGCTCCTTGGTTGATCATGTCAAAGATGTGCGGTGGTGGATACTTGGTGATGTTGATGTAGATTACGATATAAACTTCCAGGCTTCAAACCCGTTGGTTACAGTGACTGCTCCGTCATGTTCCGGTCATGGAGCGAAAAGGTCATATATGGTCACATGAATGTGCTCCAGAAGGTTAGAAAAAAAGAAAAGAAAATGCTTTGCCTGCGAATAAACAATAAGCGGGGATAAATACACATTCCATAGTTCGGATTAAATGACTAGCGAGGACGTGGCGTTTGTCGTTGTTAACGAGAACTCTGCAGAAGCCACAGGCTATCGCATCTTGACCTTGATTCAAACATTCATATCGTTCCAAAAGACAAAATGTCTAGTAGTTCTTTGTGATAACTAACAAAATCACAAACTAACACATTAGTTATCACACACATTCATAACATTCAAACGTATCTAATAATTGTGATGAAGGACAATGAACGATTCACAATGCTCCATGCATACAAGTACAAAGCTACTCTATTCACCTGCTTCCAACATCAATCTTAACTTACCAGTTTAGGATTCTCCAGTTGATTCATACGACACATGCGTCAATGATGATACGAGCGGCTTATTGAAAGGTACGTACGATAGGTTAGCTAAACAATCAGCCCTTCTTCTTTCATGGTGGTTGCTCGAATGAATTTCCTAACGTGTTTACATTCATTTGACCAATCGAAGGTATGGTTTATAAACTAGCCATTGTACCACGAAGAAAAACATCCATGATGACCCGTCCATCAACTTCTGATGAAAAGAACAAAACAATGGTGGAACACTACGTCATTCAATATAACTAACTATGGCTTTGTCTCAGTTACGTTTAAATAGAACACAGACGCAGGAAATATCCCGTGTCGCGACACACACAGCCTTTAGGCCCAGAAAGTGATCAGGGGAAATGTAAATTGCATTTAGGTGAAAGATGCAAACTGACAAACCTTATAAAATGTCGTTTGGCTGGCAATACTCAAGGTATGATGTGATCATTTGTGAGATAGTTGTGTTAGGATTTTGACTGTTTATATCATGATCTGCGTTATACATGTATGTGCGTTTTGGATAACAGTCTGAAGGCATCACAAAAATAAAATAAAGTCGTATTCTTCTCCGAGAGCAGTCATTTGCCCACTCTTGGACTTCGCGAAGCTGAGTTACAACGAGCTCAATTCAGGTACGAATTTGTGTGCACTTCGCGAAGTCGAATTCGCCCAATTAAGGACAGCCGTTAAAAGTATGTCTGAATGAATTCATTTGCTTTACCTGAACGTTGCTATAATTGTGTGGGCAGCATCCATCTGGGACACACCCACGAAAGAGCAACACAAGCAGGACCTTTGCAAACCATCAGACATGCCACACACGATCCCAAATGGTGGCAAGATGTATATAGACTTCGCCTCGCCGGGTCCCGGGTTGAATACGTACCCATCATCCAGCTGGTGCCAGTGGGTAATAGACTTTGCCAACCCAAAGAACAGACCGAAACTAACTTGGCTGATCGTTAACATAAAGTGAGTCAAGTAGTACATTCTGTCTTGTCTGGTACCTCAAACCCAACTTGTGTTTACAAACAAATCAGGTCATCATATCCATATATCCATATATAACGTTATATGTGAAGCCTGTATAGGTGTTCTAAATATAACGTTTGTTAACATATATGTTGTTCACAAAGTTGTCTTTGCCAATAGGGTTAAGGGGCAAATTATACCTGCTCAGAGTCAGCGGCACAGACGACGCACTGCAGATCATTGAGGTTCGTGTACACTACATTGGGGTGTGCACGTTAAAGATCCCACGATTGACAAACGGGTCTTTCCTGGCAAAATTGTATAGGCATAGATAAAAATGTCCACCAAAATACCCGTGTGACTTGGAATAATAGGCCGTGAAAAGTAGGATATGCGCCGAAATGGCTGCAATCTGCTGGCCGATGTGAATGCGTGATGTATTGTGTAAAAAAATTCCATCTCACAAGGCATATATAAATCCCTGCGCCTTGAATACGTGCGCGATATAAATTGCATAAAATAAAAAAAATAAAAAATAAATAAATCCCTGCGCTTAGAACTGTACCCACGGAATACGCGCGATATAAGTCTCATATTGATTGATTGATTGATACACGTTGGGTGAAAATAAAAAAAGGCCAAGTACTCGGCATAATCCATATCGCAGGATGTATCGCCCCTGACTTTGCGCAGGTATCATTTGCCCCTAAGGCCCGGCGCTCACCTATGTAATTTCAGGACAGACGACGCACTGCAGATTATTCCAGCCCGCTACACGTTACCTGAAAAGAAAACAGGCCAAGTACTCGTCATAATCTCCTACGCAGCATAAATAGTATGCAGTGCGTCGTCTGTGCCGCTGACTGCACAGGTATATTCTGCCCATAAGCAGTACATAATGAAACCAGGTCTTTGATTGTTTGTTACAATAAGCCCAAGGGAAAAAAAACTTATTTTTCCTTTTGATTCAACATCTTTCCATCCAAATGTTATACTTTGTAATTAAAAATACTGTATGATTTGTCGGCTTTTTTGATAGCCCAGATGTTAAACAGCACTGTTTAAGTCAGAAACGTATGTGTAATTGAAGATCGGCCTTGTTTCTGCTCAAATATGGCTTAATTGGATAAGCAATATGTTGGAATGACGTCAAAATGTCTTAACAATATACACATAATTATGATCCTACGTCATAATTCATTTTGAACCGTGTGAACGATGATTAAAACGGAACGATAGTTTGCATTTTATACACAAGGGAAATTCTTTTTAGATTTGTATCTAACGGGGAATTTCCACTGTTTAATTATGTGGGGCAGTCAGACTGCACTAACATATACAAATAGCGACTGCAAGATTAGAAAACTGCAAGGGTACCTTAATGTTGTTTACGGTCTTTTCGCACGATACCTGCAATGTTCGGCAATATTTGAAATGAAAGAAGTGCAATATTGCATTTGTGCTTTAATTTTATCCAACATTTCTTTTCTTGTAATATGTGTTTTCATTCATCTAAGATACACTCTTCCTGTATTCTCTTGATCAGAGCAATAGAGAGTCTCTAATTGCACAGCATTGTATGATTGCTACAAATGAACATTTAGCACTGGACTGGCCTTGCACTATATAATTGTGTTGTTTTCCATTATGGGGAGGTTCAATATCTGAGAAAGGAAACAATAAATCAAGAAACTTAAACCCAGGTGCACATCTGCGGATCCTAGGCAGTGTGCATGCACCTTGCCGCCATCTCTGAGGTATGGCGGCCACAGATAGAGAGACAGACACACAAACAGACAGACACACTTACATCCATTTTTATATTTAAACTACTCACTTATCGCCCCCCCCCCCCCCCGGCGCAAATCAAGAGCACACGATAATCCCAAAGAAATGACACTCCTCTTTCTCTCCCTCTTATTACTTACAGTTATACTCACACACCTGCGCGCGCACACACTCACATACACCTGACACACACGCAATCACTCTCGTGCGCATATACATCACACATAGCCAAGTCATGTATTGATTTGGGCAAATAACGAGGGCAGTTTATTCAAGAGAATACCATCTGACAATGAGAGATATCATTGTGCAGTGATAAGTCCACAACAAAAAACAACAAACATTTGGTTACACTAACAACAAACACAAGGAGCCCTCACTCAAAAATGTAACACCGTGAATAATGATTACATAACAAGGTTCGAGTCGCTTCATGCACAACCTCACTTCAAGTGAAGGCACAAACAGGCATGCATTTGCCTCAAAATTAAAAACATCATGCAACGGATTGCTAACAACATACAACGGTGGATGCCGGGGGTGGATGGGGGGTAAGAAATAGTTGGCATATGCCCGCTGCGCCGCGCTGGTAAGGACTGACCACAATGTGTTGCTCTCCCGTTCTTATAAACCCCCGCTGATGCATCACACGTGCAAGCCCCCCGGCCACATGGACATTGCGGCTGGGCTTTTCTCCTTGACTTTCACAAATCCTCCTCTCCCCTCTCTTTCTAATTACGGGCCTGAGTGTTGATATCCTGCTTTACTACCCTCTCTTCCCTACCTGCCAACACTGATCCCTTTAGGCCTACCTCAAGTATCTAACATCCTCCTCCTCCACCCGCGGCTAATCTGTCTCGTTTAAATAGAGTTTATCTGACGCTGTCCGCTCTATCTAAACTCACACTTAAACTACTCACTTATCGCCCCCCCCCCCCCCCCCCCCCGGCGCAAATCAAGAGCACACGATAATTCCAAAGAAATGACACTCCTCTTTCTCTCCCTCTTATTACTTACAGTTATACTCACACACCTGCGCGCGCACACACTCACATACACCTGACACACACGCAATCACTCTCGTGCGCACATACATCACACATAGTCAAGTCATGTATTGATTTGGGCAAATAACGAGGGCAGTTTATTCAAGAGAATACCATCTGACAATGAGAGATATCATTGTGCAGTGATAAGTCCCAAATTAGAGGTACTACTCGTTATTCAGCCCAACTAAAGACAGTATACTAGGTTAGAGGTGGGAGGTTTAGGATTGTTGTGATGGTATACATGAAGGAGTTGCCTGGGCTACATGTGATCTGTAAGATGATCTTTTGTGGCAGCTGGTCTAAGTAGCCTAAGTACGCGTTGCTTTTCCAATCCCCCATCACCTTGACAATTTCCCCCGGCACACCACAACTCAACGCCCACGCGGCACCACCCCGCCGAAAGCGTTGGCTGGAGAAGTTTCCCCCAGCAACAGCGGTAGTCAAGCGCAGTTTCTTATTAAAGTCTGATCCTTTCATCGGGAAGACCTGCGCCTTGGGGTCCATCGGCCCCAACAAAGGTAACACAGCGGTCACGGCAGACACTGGACACAAGGGATGGAGTGACATTGCCGGGAGCTTAATTTCAACAGAGCGCTCTTTACGCTGAATCGTTTTGCTCTATTGGAGCGTTATTGACATGCCCGTACCCAGAATAACCACCTGGTCTCTTGTGAGCTGCTTACAAGGATCGAAGTTCCCGTTGTCCTGAAACAAGTTCGATCTCCGGAGAACTCCGAAAAAAAGCACCAAAAACGCAGCCCAGAACACAATAACTTGCCTACACTCAAGGTCCAGCTGGCTTTTTATTATGTGTAGTAATTCAGGGGTGATTGAGGTTTTCTTATCAGTGGCACACCCCTTGCATTTTTCGATGCCCTTAAGTGTTGTCTGGACGTACCACGAGTCCCTGAATGGGTGCGGCAAGCCGCTTTCAAGATGAAGAATGCGAATAATGTTGATGTATTGCTTGATGGAGGACGGTTTCAAACGTCGGGCTAGGTACGCTGCGTATTGCGCAACAGTCTGCTCGTTCACAGGCACTGGCATTATGTCCATCTCCGCACAGAAACGTAAATACGAGGTAAGGTGGGTGCGGTAAGTCTTCCTAGTGTTATCAGAAAAGGCACTTGCTCTGTAATCCAACACTTCTGCCGTCAGTTGCGCCCCTAAGAGGGGCTGCTGGTCTGAAAAACAAGGAACAACAGGGCTTGGTCAGACATATGGTCACACAGGTTGATGTCGGGGGGTCTCCCCCGGTGCCAGAATGTCAACAGACGCACTAAGTCTTCGCGCCGTCTGGGCTCATGGAGGCGGGAAATTGTGTCAGCCATGATGTTTACACTACCAGCCACATGTATCGCCGCGATTTTGCAGTTCACTTTTGCACATTCCCACGCCATTTTACGGAGCAGACTGTTCACATACTTATTAGTCGATCTGCCCTTATTAATGATAGCTTTTGCGACAGTACTATCGGTATGAATAATCACTTCTCGTCCGCACCACATCGGAGCCCATCGTGTCACTGCTTGCACCACATCGCACACTTCTCTATAGTTAATATGTAGCTCCTTTGCTGCCTGCATGTCTTTTTCAAAGATGGTCTATTGCCAGTCACCTTGCCAAAAGGCACCCGCTGCAATATTACATGCATCTACATGAACATGCTGTTTTGCATTGTGAAAATAATATACTGTGCCGTTAAATACATGCATAAAAGAAAGCCACCATTGTACATCCTTATGAAATTCGCCCGATAGTTTCGCTTTGTGTCGCTGCTGCTGAAGGGGTTTAATCGTGTCCAGTATCCGCCGCAGAAAGAATGTTCCTCCTCTGACAGCCTGACAGGCCCAATTAAGGGACCCCGCTATGCTTTGTAGCTGAGTGTTTGTCGCGCGCTTCTTTCCTCGGATCTGGAGGAGTCGCTGCCGCAGTTGCTGCAACTTGTCACTTCCAAGTGACAGGGTGTTGTTTCGCGTGTCGATGTCGACACCGAGAAACGTGATACGTTGAGTAGGCCCCACCACCTTCTTCCAGCTAATGTTGAAACCCAGTTCCCTCAATAATCTAATTAAAGACAGTAACATGTCATTGCACTCTTGTCTGGTAGCTGCTACCAGAAGAAAATCATCAATATACGCTAACACACCTGGCATGCCTTTCCGTGCCATGCATCTGCGAATAGCTTGCGACAGGCGATGGAAGTGTGACGGCCCTACATTGCTGCCAAAAGGCAGCCGACTGTCAAAGAGATAAGTAGGTTTCTTTTCACCTGTGAAATGCCATTTCAGCCCAGTCATACAATAATCGTCCGGACTGATGCATACTGACCGATAGGCGGACTGCAAGTCTACTTTTGCACACCAATACCCTGTCTTCGCTAGGGCGCACGCATCAGATACGGTTTGAAATTTAGCTGACTCAGGTATAGAATAGTCGTTCATTGCCCTACCTGTGGGTTTGCTAGCGTCATGGATCAACCTGATGCTGCCATCATCCTTGGGAATCGCAGCGATAGCGCTTACCACAGTTGGTTTTCTACTAGCTATGTACAATGTAATAACCTTTTTCTATCTGATCTAATAGCTCTTTTTGCACAGCTTTATGGTGTTCGTTCGATGACCTATGGTTTGTTTGCTCTACGTCTAGTACGCCTGCCCTACTCTCTTCTGTTACACGGAAACCGTTTCTTATGCCATCTAATAAAAAGGTTTGTCGTGATCGCCTTCTAGCACCTTGTGCCACATTTGAGATTTAGCATTAATGGAATCACTATTTCCGAGAAATTTGCACTTATTGGAATCTAGCTGAGGGAACGGGCTGTTGAAGGTGGGGCCTACCGTTTTGTCGGCAATTCGCTGCGCTGTGTCCTAGGCTGGGGAGGTGGTAGCTGTCACTTTGTGGTCCTTGCCGGGGTGGCCCATGCCGCAGGTGTCGCAGACGTGGAGGAATCTGCAGCGGGACCCATAGGGACAGTCGCCTTTGTTGGTATACAATAAGCACACTTCCTTCCCGTTGGGTCCCGCTGGTCGCCGGGAACCGCCGCTGGCCGTCGTAGCCTTGCCGCCCTTGTTGTCTTGGACGCCATGCTGGAGCCGGTCCCGCATGATCACCGTGGACAGGTGGGGGTTGGGGGTTCCCCACTTGAATCCGCTGGACGACTGGCGCCTTCTGTACTCGTCGTCGTACAGAAGCACCGACTGCCACAAGTATCTGGCCCCCAGCTCGCCTATCATCTATGTGTACCGGAGGTAGGCGGTCGAGTCAAACCCGGGCTTCTCAGCAATCAACCTCGCCATGATGCGTGCGTTTGCCACAATCCAGTGGCAGGGGGAGACTTTGTCAAGTGTTGGTCTCTGGTTGAGTTTTAGGATGACACCTCCCCCGAGTGTCACCTCTTCCTCGGCCGCCATCGACCCCGGCACAAAATCCAGAATGGAAAGATAGGAGGTCTCACCTGTTGGCTGCAGTGACAAGCCGCCTAACAGTCCCTGGAGTGGTTCCACGCTTTTTTCTCAGTCACCCGCTGGGATAGTGGCCCTCCCCCGCTTCGCTTTTGCAGGGCCGCCACTGCTACTCTCAGCGCTACGTAGTGGCCACGCTTGAGACCCAGGCCCTCCAAATCCTGGGCAGTCACATTACTCAGCACATTGGGGGTGTTCAACTCCTCATCCTGGAGAACTTTAACCACCGTTAAAGGCAGATCTGTCGCCCACGCTCCAAATTCGAAGTCCATAATGCAGTAAGAAATAGTTGGCATATGCCCGCTGCGCCGCACTGGTAAGGACTGACCACAACGTTAAAATTAATATTAAAAGTCCTACGGTTTTGAGCCATTAAGGACTTGAGTGTTTGTCCGCTTTCAAAAAGAGGAAAGAAAGAAACAAAAAATAAGGAGAGGAGGGCAGGGGGTGGGGTTGAGTTGATAATGCTCTGTGGAATTTGTTAAAATGAAAAGTAGTTAAGATGTTTCTTGGTAAGAATTATAAGTCTGTATTCTATATCTTGAATAACGGGCTTGTAATATTATTTTTTTTTATTTCAAATCGAGTTAAAAAGTGGAACCTTTCAGGATCACCAATAAAACCAAATAGATGAGCAAGTAAGAGGAACACGAACAATAAATCTCAAAACTTTTTACAAATAAAAGGATTAAGATGTAAGCCACGAAGGCCGTGGTAATAAAAACAATATGTACAGTTTGGCGACTAGTGGGCCTTGGGTGAGGATATGTTGTCTAGAAGGTAGTCGCTGGAATCAGGAGGGATGGCGGGAGCCACTCGACCTCAAACTGAAACACGCTGATGTGATAATCTGGGCTTAGTTATACCCACAGCCCCATGTCCGAGTCCCTGACCAGTCGGCACAGCAGCAAGCTGTGTGACCAGCCTAGAGAACTGCTACTGCGCAGATAATCCTGGGGACTCAGACCATGGAGCTGCATATGGTCATATAAGGTTTTAAAGGTAATTCTATTTGTAGCGCATGGAGCGAAAATGTGTTGAAATGAATAGGGTTCTCCACAATGGCAGGACTTGTTAAAGATATGGAAGCGGCAGCCGCCGGCACGGAGGCGTCTGAAGATAGTGAGGAGGTTTGTTGGGAGATCGGGGTGTAGATCGTTCATATCAATGGGTTGATAGGACAGAGATGTTACGTACTGACTTCGAATGAGTTTACGGATTTTACTGTAGAACTCGGTTACTGAGTAGCCGATGTTAGTGTTAGCTGGGCTAGATTCTGCCGCTTCTTTGGCAGCGACATCCGCCAGTTCATTTCCCCGGACCCCTACGTGAGAGGGGACCCAGAGAAATGATACGGATGTGCCGGATGAGATTAACTGGTGACATATAAAGAGGATTTCTCTTTGTAGCTCTGCCCGATTTGATGTGTTTCGATGCAGAGCTTGTAGTGAAGAGCGCGAGTCAGAGCAGAAAACTACCGCACGCGGTGTGACTGGGAGGTCATTTATAAAAGTGCATGCCATGAGCAAGGCAAATAGCTCGGCTGAGAATATGGAGATGTCTTTATTAAGAGTATATTTCCTTGAGATTTTGAGATCTGGGATCACAAAGGCGCAGCCAACGCTGCCGTCTGCAAATTTGGATCCGTCAGTAAAGACTTTTAAATGCTCCGAGAATTTGTAGTTTAGGGTTTCTTTTGTAACAGTAGCTAGGTAGACGGGGTTATCTTTTTTGGTAGTATTATCTTCACTGTCGTATATGATAGTAGGGGTTTCCTCAAGCCAAGGCGGGTAGGAGGGCGGGGGGACCCTGGCCAGCTCACTGACCTTCACCCCGCTATCGGCTAGAATGCGGTTTACTGTGTCGGATAAGGGTAGCGTTTTGGCCAAGAGTTGAGTGCTATGTTTGGTGTTGGCCTCATAATTTTGGTGCTGAGGAAAAAAGTCAGTCAGGACCTCGCAGGCAGAGTTCTCTACCGCGTGGGCTCTGACAGCATACTGAGCTGAACGGAGTTTTATCTCATCCACAAGGGGCAGCCACCCACACTCGCTGTAGACTCGACTCTTACTCGCTTGTTGGGAGAGTCCCAGAGCTATTTTGAGCGCCCTGCACTCTATAATAGCCAGTTTTTTCATGAGCGCCGGGCGCGTCGCGAAATAAGCTTCGCACCCGTAAAGGAGGCGGGAGCGAATTAATGCCCGCACTACCTCTGTGACACACTTACGTCCTCTGGCCCAGGATTGGGACGCCAGGTAGCGTATGATATAAAGATCCTTGTTGGCCTTATTGATCAGATGTTCGATATGACTGGTCCAGTTAAGTCGGGTATCGATGATAACGCCGAGGAACTTAACTTCTGAGCTCGGTTTGATAATATCACAACCTATCTTTATACTGCAGTTCCTGTACAGTTGTCTACGGGAGACAACAAGAAAGACTGTTTTATTTGAGGCTAGTTGGAAGCCGTTGGTGTACATATATTGACAGAGGTTGTCGATTTTAGTTTGGTAAGAAGATAAGTCAACAGTGTTGGTAACTCTGTTATGGCGTGGTCTATTAGTGTCTATTAAGGCGAGGTCGTCCGCATACAGAAGTACACTGGCACCGTCAACCTTAACAGAAGTAATGTCATAGAGCATGATGCTGAATAAGTTTGGCGCGATGATACTGCCCTGGGGAACCCCCATGTCCAGCGCATGGGTTTCGGACACCGAAGAGCCCACTCGGACAGACATCTTGCGATTGCTGATGAAGTTTTTGATGAATTGGTACATGTGGCCAGAGACACCGATTCTGCCGAGTTTTAGGAGTAGACGAGCATGCCAGACGCTGTCGTACGCAGATTTAATATCAAAGAAGGTTCCAAGAAGAGAATTATTACTATGTGCCAAGGTCTTTTTGATTTTTTCAGTGACGTGCACAATGTGGTCCGCACACGAACGACCTTGCCTAAAACCTGCCTGGCATGTAGGAATGATATTGTGTTTATTGAGGTGGAACTCCAGCCTCTGGTTCACCACACGCTCAAAGATCTTGCTGAGGTGGGGGGTTAGTGATATGGGGCGGTAACTGCCAGGTAGATTGCCCGGTTTTCCGCTCTTCAATACTGCTACTACTTGTGAGTCTGACCACGCTGCGGGGATAGTATCCTTTAACCAGCATAGGTTGAAAAACTGAGTGAGCAACTTAACAAAGTTAGGTGGTAGATGTTTTATCATGTGATATGATATTGGGTCTAAACCTGTGGATTTTTTGGGGTCTTTCACAGAAGAGATGGCGTTTTGGACTTCTTTTGCCTTAAACATGCAGTTTATAGGCAACTGGTTGTCATCTGGGGGGTATGTGAAACCCTTCTCCTGATCTAACCTATAATTGAGTCGTTCAGTATCTAGGGATTTTGATTGACTATTTTTGGCAAAGGTATCTGCTAATAGGTTTGCCTTTTCAGAGTCAGTTGTGGTCATTTTATCACCCCTGACCACAACGTGTTGCTCTCCCGTTCTTATAGACCCCCGCTGATGCATCACACGTGCAAGCCCCCCGGCCACATGGACATTGCGGCTGGGCTCTTCTCCTTGACTTTCACAAATCCTCCTCTCCCCTCTCTTTCTAATTACGGGCCTACGTGTTGATATCCTGCTTTACTACCCTCTCTTCCCTACCTGCCAACACTGATCCCTTTAGGCCTACCTCAAGTATCTAACATCCTCCTCCTCCACCCGCGGCTAATCTGTCTCGTTTAAATAGAGTTTATCTGACGCTGTCCGCTCTATCTAAACTCACACATGTAATAGCCTAGCAGTCAGGGCCCGAATTTGCCCGGGGTATTAGCAGAGCCCTCAGGAATTCATTTCAAGAACCACCGCACAGGAGTTTTCTAAATGATGTATCAAAAAACCATGAATCAAAGGAAAATGTAAAAGAAAAACTCCAAATCAAATATTTGGGATAAAATGCGTTACCTCCCTTACTTATGTAAATTGAAAACTTTAAGACATTTGGAATATGGTAAGGCCTCACAAGCATTTGAAGGCATGTGTTGCCCACTGTTGGGTGTCAACAATTTCCGCTAACGTGTTTTTTTATGGAATGAGTTACCTCCCTTTCTTAAGAAAATTCTGAATGTTCGAGCAGCAGGTTCAACTGTGTAATTTACACCCCTTAAAAAAAGGGCACGGTATGCTGGTATGTTAAGATTAACCCCCATTCCATGGACAACAATGCAAGAGTAACCCCCCATCCACTAAACAGGCTGTATTGAACAATGGGGATGGTCAGTATCTGAGGAAGGAAACACAGTCTTGAGAAACTAAAAGCCAGGTGCACATCTGTGGTTCCTGGGCAGTGTGCATGCACAATAACCTGTCCTTACCTTTTGCGTTATCTGAGGTATGGCGAATACACACACACACACACACACACACACACACACACACACACACACACACACACACACACACACACACACACACACACGCACACACACACGTACAGACACACACGCACGCACATACACACACCTACACACGCACGCACACACACGCACACATAGACACGCATACACACAGACACACATCACACACACACGCATACCCCCACACACACATATACACACACGCATACACACACACACACACACACACACATATAGTCTCACACACACACACACACACACACACACATTTTTTATATAACTAGCAGTCAGGCCTGGGTTCGCCCTGGAGTTTCTGATCGTCCGTACAGGTTTAACTGATTATTTTACACCCCTTGAATGACACGGTCTGCTGGTATGATAAGAATGACCTCCCTTTCATTAGTAAACCAAGCATGACTTGTATTCATTAATGGGGAGGGTCTGTATTCGAGGAAGGAAACAATGTCTTGAGAAACCAAAGCTAAGGTGCACATTTGTGGCTCCAGGGCACTGTGCATGCACAATATATTGTGCTTACCTTTTGTCATCTCTGAGGTATAGGGACCACACACACACACACACACACACACACACACACACACACACACACATATATATATATATATATATATATATATATATATATATATATATATATATATATATATATATATATATATATATATATATATATATATATAACAAAATCAAGGAAAAGAAAAGCCAAACAAAGAATGTCAAGTGGCAGCCCAAATTTTCGACCTGTTGCCAGGCCTTCCTCAGGGGCGTGACACATATATATACATACACACACACACACACACACACACACACAGACACACACACACACACACACACACACACACACACACACACGCACACACACACACACTTACATCCATTTATATACAGTATAGATTGATTGTTACTATGTAAGTCTTACACGCTGTCAATTATCTTTTTAGATTTTAAAAGGAAGAACTAGCGCCATTACGTGGCCTCAGATTGATACGTACGTCCACGCGAATTATATTTCTTGAAAAACTCTGTATATACAGGACTTAGGGTGTACCCAAATGGTAAGCGTTCAATTAAAAGGGTGTATGTACAGTCCCCGGCGAAAGAAACGCAACTCATTCGCGCCCGCTGTTCCGAGGGATTATTCGTCATTTTCAAATTGTCGTAAAGTATGAACCATATAAGATAAATCAAAAAGAAAAACAGTTTCGTAGAGGATAATTTACTGGCTGTACGACAAATGCATAGTATATAATTTTTTTTATTGTTTACTTGTTCATAAAATGTGTTATACAGGGTAGAGGTCAAGCGAGTCGTGTTTGCAGGCAAACGTGTCTCTTCAACATGCTGGGAAAATCGTAAAAATGCAAAACAAATTACAAAGAAATTACATATGTGGAGAACATTCATTTTTCAACAGCACCATTTAATTAGAATTATTCGCCAAAGCGTTTAAGAGTAACATAAATGAGCTAAGATCACTTAGACAGTGTTACAAATAGTTGTTTGGCAAAAGCTTATTTGCACGGAATCAACGTGATGATTTCTTTACAAAAAAAAACCCAGGTGTTATTTGTGGCCAAGTGTCTGATCTACACGATCAAACTATAACTAGAAACAAAAAAGTGCGGGTTTTTATTTTCTTTAATTGTTTTACATCGATCGATTAGCGTTAGTGATTCGTATGAAAATGCTGTGAAGCCAAACGTATACGTCCCCCTCCCTCAACACATATTTCCACACACATGCACACAAATACACACACGCATATGCAAACACACACACATACACGCACATTCATACATACAGATACACGAAAAGACAGATACATTAAATAAAGTAGCGTGCACTCAGGTCTGCTGCATAAACGTTGAGTGGATGTGCACTAACAAACACCAATCAATGTACATTTACGTGTTGACGGAATATAATTAATATGTTGTCATGTGTATTTTTGCATTTATCGTTTTCAGCCATAAAATGTCCTTAGAACGTGACCAATACAAATGCAGAAACGACGTCCTTAACATAGCATCTACAAGTTTCTGCAATTATGTCAAGAACCGTGTGTGTGAGTACTTTTCTCTGTCATTATAGAGAACAACAGTAACTCGCGATCTTCCACACTGTGCTTCAGGATATCATTTTTTGTCTTGTGCTTTTTCATTTAATTATTTTATCAACACAAATAGTTTGTTTGTTTGTCATTCAAATACCTTTCCTTTCCACCTGTATGATGCATGAGACAGCCCGTTCTTAGACAGTACGTCTCAGTCAGTGAGGACATAGTTTGGGTGAACATCTGTTAAACTAGTAACGTTTAGGCCGGCAGATTGCCCCGTGATGTTCATTGGTACTAAAGACTAAAAATGTCCAATTAGAACCCCCTTTACATTACGTCAAATGGCGCAATGACATTACGTACCACTGCGCCATCTATGCGAACTTTACATTGGAGTACAGTATTCAAAATGAGCAAAGCAAAAACGCGCCAAGCCGAGTTTGTGACTGGCTGGTTAAATATGTAATGCATTATAAACAGTAAACTTTTTTAATCGCTGTTATGCTTGTCTTTGTTAACACAACTGCCAAGCGTCAATTGATTCTATCAAATGCAGACCCACACCAGATAAAATTGCATCCTGAGAGAAAAAGTAAAATTACTGCCGGGCCAAGCAAGGATTTCACTTCAACTGCCTTGCCCGTCAACCTCAGCTGACAATAGCGAGGCAAACAACGCGCTTCGGGAAGAAGAAGAAAATCAACACACACACTGCAACACACACACACACACACACACACACACACACACACACACACACACACACACACACACGGTAACATAACACAGTGGCAAATGCATAACTAGCACGACATTGCACTGCACCACTTTGCATCATTGGATAAAAAAAACATGTACAGACCGACCAAGCCTACTTGGCGCTTCTTGACTTCGATAATGTCCCATCGGAACTAGGTTGAGGGGGGACAAATGTCCCATTATCTGTTTCGCATAGGCCCAACCCTGTGTGTGGTTGGTATGGGTGTGTATGTGTGTGTTTGTGCGTGTGTGTGTGTGAGTGTGTGTGTGTGTGTGTGTGTGTGTGTGTGTGTGTATGTGTGTGTGTGTGTGTGTGTGTGTGTGTGTGTGTGTGTGTGTGTGTGTGTGTGTGTGTGTGTTGGACATGCATTTATCTTTGTGTCTTTTAGTGCTTCTTATTCGATGGCCTCTCATCGTCAGTTTTCAATCTGATATCAGTGGAGAAATCGTCCCCGGTGGATTCAAAATGCAATTAACCATTGACGTGAGTCTCTCTCTCTCTCTCTCTCTCTCTCTCTCTCTCTCTCTCTCTCTCTCTCTCTCTCTCTCTCTCTCTCTCTCTCTCTCTCTCTCTCTCTGTACCATTGTTATTAGAACGATGTGATTTATTTAAGGGCATGCCATTGACTTAATGATAAAGCACAATGTCACACGCATTCCTTCTGTGTCACTACTAAAGCAAACGTGTGCTAGATTGTATGTTACACGCTTTGGTGCCGAAATCAATCATTTGGATTATGCATTCATTTCTGAAAAAAATGTTACCTTCACATACATTTAGACACTACCTTAAACACTATTGTTTTTGGTATTCATGTTAAGTGATCACGAACGCAGAAAATTGTGAATCAAAGTATTGTTACATTTGGTTGTGCATTCTGAAGAGTGTGCCAACAGGCCTTGGTCAGTCAACAACGTTTTATCTGTGAACTTATAGTGTTTGACGGAAAAAGAATAACACCACATCCATCCTCCTGTATACATGTCATGAAGTGGATTATAGTGTGAATAAAGGAGTTACTATTATGTGTTCGTGTTCTGCCCTATCTAATTTACACTGACTCTTCACTCTTCACACCACCCACTTCAAACACAGATTTTGGGAGGATACAGATTTATTAATTCCTCAACAAATTCAACACAATTCTTCACTTCAAATACATCAATACGAAACAACTTCTCGAACACACAGTTCATTCAATCATATAGCATTCACTCAATGCATGTAAATACAAAGTATAAAGATTCTTTCTCAAAGATAAAGTAACGCACAAGATAAGGTGCTGACAGACACTCACGAGTTTTCGTATCACGGCTCACTGCATGTCGTCAGTTACACATCCTTGTGTCGCTGAATCCCGTTGCTGATGAATTTCCCAGAAACTCTCCTTTTAGATGCCACGCACACCTTTCACAATTCTCCCCGAGAAATGCTTCCGCCACTGGCGAAAAGAACCGTCGTCGCTACGATTGGTTACGATGGAGACTCCGTCATCTAGCCATCTGCGCCGATGTGGTCCCTTGCTCGCCACCATCGCTCCGCGCTTTTCCGTGTAAGGTCCGACCCTCGTACACGCCATGGAAACTCCTCATGGAAACTCCTAAAGAATTTAACCAAGTCTTAATACAACATTCTCTAAAACCATCTCTTCTTCCAAACATTCATGTATCAACTCATACATTCTCGTTCATTCTATGTTCACATTCCGTCCACATTCAATATCCAAGCGAATACTTAATGTATGAATAACACTGCCATACAAAGCGTCACCGTCTTAAACATAACATAAATGCGTAACATTTATGTTCAAGAAATTCCCCAAGAAAAACCGTGATACAATTACATCAAGAATTCTCTTAAAACTTCACACTAAGATTTAGTGCACTTTGTATACACTAACCTTTACATTGCAGCTATGTAATCAAACTTCAATAATATACAACATAGTAAATCATTTACCTTAAGAGACCCGTCTCTTGAAAGAGTGCTTGTCCCCGACAAGCTGACACACGCTAGACAACCTCACTGGTTGAAAATGTTGAGCGTTGTGACGTTATTAAACCCAGACCGGCTACATTTCCCATACTCGTAAACACAGCTCATCTCAAACTAGGGTTTTCGCGTGCAAAGCACGAAACACGTGAATAACGCTTCTCTTGGTGACATACGCCTGCGCTTCAACATTTAGGGAGGTTAAAAACACAACGGCCTACATATCACAAATCTCATATCCACATCTTTGTGACAATACATGAAAGTCACATTTTCTCCTTCATTCAATTTCTGTTTTCAAAAGCTTCGTCTACTTTCCACTTACACGACAAGCTCCCTTTACCAAGCTTCAATTCAGAACACTGAATACAACAGGTCAAAACAAAACAATAGGCACTACTGTTACCATCGTCGTCTGCAACGAAACCCGAAAATGGCAACACGCTTTGCTATGTGCGTGCAGAGGACAAAATTGCAAAGAAAAGGTTGAACTGTGAATAGGAAAAGTTGCATAGGCAGTTCTGTGCGGATCTTACCACGTATCATTTAACGTACATCAGTGCTCAGAACCTACAGATGGGTGAGGCGTTGGCGATTGCATGAGGCTTCTTCTTCAGCTCTAACACGCACGCAGACAGTCAGGCAGGTCAAATCTGCACCAGCGGTGTTGGAGAGTTTTAATTTAGAAACACTCGAATGTTACTTCGACGAGATAAACGAGTCAAAAGACAAAAGTGTGCTTCAAAACTGCACTGTAAACGACATCAACATCACTGTGAGAAAATAAACAATCCAAACACAACCAGTTCCCCCGTGGAACATTTCGGGTGGACTTTCCCACGACCTGACCTACAACATTATTCGTGTACGTTCGCGCTTTGCATTCAATATGTGTTAGTGCGCGCGTAGGTTTGTGTGTTTAGTTTTCGTTGGTTTGTGCTGTTTGGTTCAAAAGAAGTTTATTTTTTTCATTGAAAGATTTAAAAACGTCGGTTAATACTTTGTTTAGTTCAACCAACCAGAACTAGACACAAAACGCATTGTATAATTATATCTTCTGCGCGCATGCGTGTGTACGGTAAGTGTGAATGGGCAATTGTGTTTTCAATCTTGTTTTTGTGCTTGTTATTTCAAACAACTCATTTATGTTTTTATATGCCTATGCTGTGAAATATAATCGCCATTACGAGTTTGTCGTGTGACAGAGAGTTTTCTTGCACACTCGACTGCTGCTGACTCACTTCGGCTACGCCATCTTCGACATCTACAGTCTCGTGTTCAAGAAAACTCTCCGTCACACGACTGACTCGTAAGCGGGTATTATAACCGTTTTGTTTTTACAGGCAAAACCATGTGCTTTAAGCGAGGGAGATGACATTTGCGAATATGGAAGAATAAGGAGACCCTGTTGCTACAAAAACCACCACTGCCGTTTTAACGATAAGCACAACGACAAGGAAACCAGATATAAGACCTGCAATGAGAGTATGTATTTCGACTAGCGTCCTTTAATATTTCTAATAACTTGCTTGCTGACCTTGGGCAGTTTTAAAAAGCTATGACATTTTACAGCACTGATGTTGTTGTTGGCCCAACTCTGTTTTTATTTTTTTTTATTCTCTTTTTGTACAGTTTTTTTTTTACATGTATATGCTGTACATTACAGGACATCACCTAACCGAAAGGACAGAATCATATAACAGAAAAGCACACTTGGACAATTACAACATACATGGGGTGGGAGGATGGAATGGGAAGGGGGGGATGTTCAGTGGTTTGGTGGTCGCATTATCAAAAGGTTTTAAGAACGAAAAAACCTAAGGGTTACATCAAACCGTGCATATACAGGCGCCAATCCTTGTAGAATTTATCTACTGTATTATTCACAACTGCGTTATACTTTTCACAAATACATCTTTGCTTAAAGTTTCTACTAAATGTCTGAAAATGAGGGGTCTTTTTGTTCATTTTGGAAATGTATACATGGTGTTTGGCACAGATTAATAACACATCAAAAGCTTTATCAGTGACTACATTGTTCGCCACTCCAAGAAGAACCAGTTCTTGAGACAGTTTTAAATTGTCGCAATGGGTGCAGTTCGCCTTTAGCCAATTTACAAATTCTATCCAAAAAGTCTGCACTTTATCACACTTCCAAAACATATGTAAAAGGGTTTCTTCATTTCTACCACAAAATGTACACAATGACGTATCCACAATTTTTCGCAAAAATAGAAACCTTTCTGTGGGCAAAATTCTGTACAATAATCGGTACTGGAACCATCTCAGACAAGTGTCTTTTGTTGTTTTAAAAACATGTTGAAAAATAGCCTTCTTATCTAACAAACAGTCTAAAGATTCAGACCATTTTCGATACATTTTGGGACCGTAGCATGTTCAATCATTTTTTTGTAAATAAGTTGTGTCTTACCTTTACAAATACATTTCCACACAATAGGCTCTGTCATAATAAAATGTTTATCAAATCCTAAGCCAATTTTTCTCTGATATTTCTTAACAGCCTGGATTACACCTTGATACAATACAAAATCGCCTCGCACATTTGGATATTTGATTTTAAACGCATTATAGGATAAGTATCCATTTTGTCCCAAAATATGACCAATCTGAGCTATTCCATTGTCGATCCAATTTTGAATGTACACTGTCTTTATATCTCTCCGAATATTAACATTATAATGTAAACTTTCTGATACAAAATCGTTAAAGGTTATAGGGTCACATTTTCCATGTAGTTTTTTTATAATGTTTAAAAGCATTGGTCCAAAACGGGTTTTCCATTCTCTGCATCAAAACATTTGCAAATTCCTCTCCTCTCATATTAATTGTTGTAACAGATGGACATGCGTTAAACAATAATCTTGATATTAATCCAGTAAGACCATCAACTCTTTTTAACCAAACAATTTTTAGAGATGACAGAAATTGTTTTACGTCAACCATCTTTAATCGTCCATCTTCATAGGGTTGGGTGACCGTAGTTCTTTTAATTTTATCTCTTTTTCCACCCCAAAGAAATTTGAAAAAAATATTATTTAACTCCATCATAAACTGTTCGTCTGGATCAGGTAAATTAGTAAACAAATGTGTCAATTTGGAAATAGCCAAGGTTTTTAGGACTGCTATTTTACCAAAAGGTGTCAGGTTCCTTCTGGTCCATGAATTCAGAAGTTTTTGAATTTCCTTTAACTTATTTCTATAGTTAAGAAAAACAACCTCGGATACATTCACCGAAAAAATAACGCCAAGTGCTTTAAAATTATCCGGGTTCCAGGTAAAATTCATATAAGGCAAAAATCTTCTTTTACAAAATGTTAAAGGTCCTAACTAAACTACAATTGTTTTATCATAGTTCATTCTCAGACCTGACAGTGGTGCAAAATGTTGTAACACTTTTATATTTTCGCAAAAAGATTGCTCTGTACCATCAAGAAACAGACTGGTATCATCGGCGAATTGTGACAATAACATATTTTCGCCAAGAATATTCATACCACCAATCTTTTTGTTCTGGCGTACCATAAGAGACAATATTTCAGCACAAATAAAAAAATAAATAAGGTGACAGCGGATCCCCTTGCCGGGTGCCTCGACCTACATTAAACCATGCTGAATACCGACCATTAACTGAAACACAGGACTTAATTTTGCAATAAAAAGTAAAACTCTTAGTTTGTTTGCAAATGTGGCAATCTTCAAGGAGCTCATCTGCAATGCCATTCGATCTTTTGGCATTATGGCTTGTTGGGTCTTCAGGCCTGGGAATCCATACGATTTGCCGTTTTTTGTATCCATGATTTCCTGAAATGCGCTCCTTACGCCTAATTGAAAAATAATACGACGAGAAAAATTCCTACACCACTTTTCTTCACAAGCATATCCCAAAGCTGATCCACTATTTTGACACATGATTATACGTTTTGTGAGTAAACAGTGATAGAAGCATTTGTTTTAAATGTATTAGTAAACTTAAGTAACGGTGCGACGGACGCATGTAAAGCATGTTTGAATCATAGGTGTTTGAATAAAGTGCGTAGTGCGCTCATGATTTTTTTCAAAATATACCAAGTTTGTTTGAAAATACTCCAAGGGTAAAACAATAGTTCCCAGGCCTGGGTCTTGTTCGAGGGTACCATAGTGCTGCGTGTTGTTAAAGGCACAATCCCAGCTAAAAACTTGTCCAGAGTATTGGGACTATTTCCGTTTTATTCCATTTTTTTTCCGGCGGCGTCCGGAATTAAACGTAATAAAACGGAAAAAGCCGGAAAGTAGGCTGCCGTGGAAAGTAGGAGGTGCTAAGGAGGAATGTGGGCGGAGCTATCATCGGCAGGGACGACGGCGGCAGAATCCGGAAAAAAAGTGGCGTAATAGCGGAAAAAGGTGAAGTAACAGCGAAAATCTTTATCGCTCCACCCAAGCCAGTGGGGCAGTCCCGAGAACAGGGCGAGGAAAGTTAGGTAACGCGCCGTGCGGCGTATTGGTTAAGCACATCCATCAGGCAAGACGCTATCACTCTTTAACTGTCATTGTTGTGTAAACTGTGTGATACAAATCGTCAGGTTTTTGGTTTAACATTCTTTGACTGAGTCTGATTTAACTTTAGTAAAATAGAATAGATTACTAATTTGTTTACCCAATGTAGCTAGGAATACAAAAACTGCGATTCCGGACACAACAAATTGAAAATTTGTTTCATCACTCTATACATCAAGTTTTAATACCTTTGAACTCAAATTGTCTTTAAGACCCACTCAAATGCTTTTTAGGCAAGTCGACTGTCTTAATATCATAATACCGACAGAGAGCTATCATGGTTAAGTTAGCAAAAATTAAGTCTTTGAGGAACAATTTCAGTTTAGAATTGGCATTAAGCCAAACA
>NC_090252.1:20283342-20285842 GCF_037325665.1 Littorina saxatilis | reverse complement strand
TAAACAATAGGAATTAATTAATGAACGCTACGAAAAGGGCAGCCTTTAACCTCCCTGTTGTCACTCAGCATTTTTTTTTATTCTCATCCACACTTTCAGCACTCCCCCCACCCGCCCTCCCCATCTCAGATGTAATTTGTAAATGGCGTTTTCAGCCTTCAATCCACTATTTAACATAGTAAGTCAAGCTTTTCAAACCTTATTAATAATTGCTTTGATGTTTTGCTGAGGTTCAGTTTATTATTTAATGAAGATCTCATGGTTCAAAATTTCATATTGGTTTTTGACTCACATGCGAAGCAAAAGTGAGTCTATGTACTCACCCGAGTCGTCCGTCCGTCCGTCCGTCCGGACGTAAAACTTTAACGTTGGATATTTCTTGGACACTATTCAGTCTATCAGTACCAAATTTGGCAAGATGGTGTATGATGACAAGGCTCCAAAAAACATACATAGCATCTTGACCTTGCTTCAAGGTCAAGGTCGCAGGGGCCATAAATGTTGTCTAAAAAACAGCTATTTTTCACATTTTTCCCATTTTCTCTGAAGTTTTTGAGATTGAATACCTCACCTATATATGATATATAGGGCAAAGTAAGCCCATTCTTTTGATACCAGTTTGGTTTACCTTGCTTCAAGGTCAAGGTCACATGAGCTCTTCAAAGTTGGATTGTATACATATTTTGAAGTGACCTTGACCCTGAACTATGGAAGATAACTGTTTCAAACTTAAAAATTATGTGGGGCACATGTTATGCTTTCATCATGAGACACATGTGGTCACATATGATCAAGGTCAAGGTCACTTTGACCCTTATGAAATGTGACCAAAATAAGGTAGTGAACCACTAAAAGTGACCATATCTCATGGTAGAAAGAGCCAATAAGCACCATTGTACTTCCTATGTCTTGAATTAACAGCTTTGTGTTGCATGACCTTGGATGACCTTGACCTTGGGTCACATGCATTTTGGTCGGAAAAATGTGTAAAGCAGTTCTTAGTGTATGATGTCATTGCTAGGTTTAGTTATTTGACCTTGACCCTGAAGGTCAAGGTCATGTCAAGGTCAATCATGTGAGTCGTATGGGCTTTGCCCTTCTTGTTACAAATTACACCCATAATCCACACACATTATGTACTCGTTACCATTAGGCAACGCTCGTCACAGCGCTGAGTCGGTCACACTTTTGCTCACCCCTGCCAACAATCTCAAACGTATCCTTTTTTTGTCAATCACTACAACATTATCATACAGCGTTTTATGTCTCACTAAATTATAAATCAGATGTATGTGGTTGTTTGTTGCCCCGAATGCCCCAAGGGGCAAACATGAATGTTTCTTCCATACTAATTAGCCTCATTTGCCTAAACCATATAGGAGTTATCCGTCCTTATAGAGTTAACAAAAAAATTATATAAATCCCATGCTAATTTCAAATACAGCGTTTTGCTATTCACTTTAATACAATAGTAAATAACAATAAAAAAAAAATAACAAAGTCTTTTAACCAATATCTCCCAGATATTTACACTTTTCATTTTGTTTCAATTCACACCACAAAGCATACACTTCGCCTTTTGCTATTCAGTCTCAAGTCTAAATAATAATAGTATAAATCATAACTAATTTTCTTCACACCATCATAGACATAATGTTGCCTCACATGTTCTTTGTACAATCGTTGGTTTTCGCAATAAATATTGCATTACTGTAAGTGTCTTCTTTTTCTTTAACAATGTCTTTCCAAAAACAAAACTCAAGGACCACAAAAGCTACTGCAACCTACTCCTATCTCTCGTCTCTCTTCCTGGGTACAATGGTACCTAACACTTACATTCACATGCTCACATGTCCATGCTACCCACATTGTCAAAATGCCAATAATTATTCAAAACAAATGTTAACTACTACCTAACTTGATTTCAGACCCACACCCATAATTATACACACATTTCACATTTAAAGCATTAGTCAGCCCCCTGTCGATATTATGTTATCGACTAAGTTCCTTGTGTTGTGTGTCTGCCGTGGAAGCGCTACCGCAGGTATTGTAAGGGGAGCTAAACAAGACTATTTGCTCGCCAAGAACTTCTGAGCCAACACAGAGTTATCTTTCTTTGAACTGAGTCAGTGGTTTTTGTATTTTAAATGTCATGCAGTTGACATTTGCTGTTTAAACCTGTTTATGCATTTACACTTAAAATGTTACTTTGACAGGAGCACGGGACTTTACTGGATAGGTCGAAGTACGCCCACTTTGGCCTACCATGCAGACGACGCAAGGGAAAGAACTCCCGCTTTGTAACTGGAACTTCGGGTAATAAAGATGGCTACACCAGGCTCCTCAACTGTCTTGTCTACTTTGTAACCACGCAATACCACATGGTGGCAGCGGTGCTTAACCCACAAAACAGGTATCAGACATTGCAGTAATGAGCCATGTCCCTCTTCAAACTCACTGCTTGCCGTCAAACACACACCGAACGTTGGTTACATGG
>NC_090252.1:20270842-20278342 GCF_037325665.1 Littorina saxatilis | reverse complement strand
TTGACGCGGTCGGTCAGATAGAAGGTGTACGACCTCTGCCCTCGGGCAAATTCTTGATTGCCTGCTGCAATGAAAAACAACAACATAAACTTGCCAATCTCACCAGTCTCGCTCAAGTGCAAATAAGATGCACTATACCAGAGGCAACAACGGAAGGTGTCATCAGACCCATCCCACTCTCTGAAGACCTTGATAAACTTCAACAATCTCTTGAGAAAGTAAAATCTCTTCAGCGGTTAAAAAACCAGAAGGGGGAACTTACTCAAGCTGTCAAAATCACGTTTTTAAAGAAAACGCTACCAGATACAGTGAAGATAGTGAAAACCTTCTTTGCTGTCGAACCCTATGTGGCCCCAGTCAGAAGGTGTACTAAGTGCCAGAGATTGGGACATGGCTCCAAACAATGTAAAGCCAGACAAGACAAATGCCCAAGATGCGGTCAAAAGAAAGACCACCCAGTTGACAACTGTCCAAATGACAAACATTGCCTAAACTGTGGCGGTCCCCACTCGGCAGCTTACTTAGGCTGTCCTGAGCTAGTGCTCCGAAGAACAGCAAACAAAATCCGAGCAGCCAAATACATCCCATATGCAGAAGCAATAAGAAGAGCAAAGTTTGAAATAATGAAAAAACAAAAGAAAGACCCAGATACATCTAATGACTCTGATTCAGAAGTCGATGAGTGCTGGGTGCTGAAAATGGCAGGGGGGAAAAGTGCTCCTCGCGGTGCCAGCAAAGCAAAGAGAAACCTGGCTACCTCCCCAGCTTTCGTGGCTGAGATTGAAAAACAGGATTATAGCACTATCTGGCCAGAACCAACAACAAGCCGCATACGCACAGGAAATCAAGGCGGACCAAGCAACCCTCGTGGTGAAAACCCCATTTCAGAGCAAAATATCGCCCTCCAGAGACCTGGACAAAGAACTGACATAAACCCTACAGATAATGAGTCTACTGTTGCCCAGAAACTAAAATCAACACACAATGTAAAAAAGGCCCCCACAAAAGCAGCAGACAAAACAAAGACAAACAAACAGCCAACAACAAACAATGAGAAAAAGGTTGCTGATGCAGAATCTCAAACTTCTCCCACACACGATTATGATGACTTGTTCATGGATGAACCAAAGTTGATGATTGTTGAGGAAGATGAAACACAAAACACACCAAAGCCACAGTCCGAAGACTGCCTCAGACAACATATTTTAAAAGAAAGCTATGCAAAGATGAAGATGATGAGCGCCGAGAACTGCGGTGAGGTGTTCAAATTCGTCACTGGCATCCTAGCTGCACTTATTGAAGCAAAAACGAATGAAAGCCCCGAAAATGTTCTGACACTTCTGACAGGGCTATATACTGAAATATTTAAGCCAAAGGAAAATCCAACTCCACCAGCCTTAAATAAGATACTTACCACTCAATGCGCTCTTCTCGGCATTCAGGGAGTCAGATCTGTAACAGAGTCTCAACCCCTTGACAACACAATGACATAGAGAGTTGAGGGGCAGATCAAACTGTCACAACAGACTTTAGGTCTTCTGTGATTGAAATGGATCCAAGAATAAATATACTGCAGTGGAACTGTCGTTCCCTTAACACTGCTCTACCGTACCTTACTAATTATCTTAACCAAAACAACATGTTCAATGTATTATTGATACAGTCCCCACTCTGTCATGCGGGAAAACTCCCCTTCATATCTGGTTTCTTTTACCCACCCGTCACAGATTATCAGGTTGATGATACGAGCGGAGCACAAACTATCAAGTACACAGTAACCTATGTCAGAGACAATCTGAAGTACAATGTTCACCCAACCCCTGTTCCGGCCGACACAAAAATACATTCAAACCTAGTTGAACTTCTGCTGAATGATGGCCCATCCATCTTCTTATTAAACATATATAACAGAAACATTACCAAAGGCCCGATTTTCAGCTGGCTCCCAGAGCTCGACGGAAGACGCACCTGGGTGATCGGAGGAGATGTTAATGGCCGAAACCCCCTGTGGGATGCCAACTTCCCCGATCAGACATGTGCCGTGGGAAAGAGCCTTGCCACCTATATAACGCAATCAAATGTGTACTTACTAAATGACGGATCAGCAACCAGAATACCCGATATCTCAAACCAACACCCCTCCGCCATTGACATAACCTTGGTTAGTCCCACTCTCGGATTAACAACGGACTGGTGCGTTGTGTCAGATAAATTAAAAAGCGACCACTTACCAATCATGATATCCATTATTGGGAAATCACCACACACAGAGCCAGGTCCAAAAGCCTTAAAATACAATTATAAAAAGGCGGACTGGGCAGTTTTCAAGGACGCTGTCACTAAGTCTGCTGATGCACATACCCTCTTGGATGGCAATCCAGAGTCCCAAGAAAGTATCGACAACAAATATAAACAGCTAAGATCAAACCTGCTGAATGCAATGGAATTGTCAATCCCCAAAACAAAACCTTTTATCGGACCCAGTAGAACTGATCAGAGCCCATGGTGGACAGAAGAATGCAGAACAGCCATCAGGTTAAAAAGAACTGCAAAAGAGAAGTATGATCGCTTCAGGTCTGCACAAAACCACAACAATATGAAATCAACTGAAGAACAATGTGACAAAATTATAGACAAAGCAAAAAAAGAATATTTTGAAAACATGTCCAGCAAAGTGAGCGATTACAGAGATGCTGGAAAAATTTGGACCAAAATAAGGAAATTCAAATGCAGACACAAGCAGGCTGAACGTCCTCTTATGCACGAAGGAAAAAAATATGAAAGCCTTCCTGAAAAAGCAGAACTGTTTGCAGATATTTTTGCAGCAGCAAGCCAAACAGATAAACTGTTATGTGAGCAGGAACTCTTCCGTAAGAAGTGGGAGGATAAACAGGACTTAAACGACCCAGAACTCAACCCTTCCTTAAAAATAAATGCTCCCTTATCCATTCAAGAACTGAAAACGGCTATAGCATCGGTGACAAAAGTCCGATCCGCCTGTGGTTCTGATCCAATAAACTATCAGGTCATACAACATTTACCAAACCAAGGATTAAATCTTTTACTGGATTTTTATTCAACATGCTGGAAGTCTGGCCTGATTCCCTCAGCTTGGAAAGAGGCTGTTGTGATCCCCATTTTAAAGCCTGGAAAACCAAGAGCTGACCCTTCCAACTGGCGCCCTATATCTCTGACCTCCCATCTGAGCAAAATCTATGAAAGAATACTAAAATCCAGACTAGAAGATGAAATGGAAAGAAAAAAGGTAATACCCCTGTGCCAAGCCGGTTTCCGTCGAGGCAGGGGTGTCTCGGATCACATTGTAAAACTGTCCTCCAAAATTAAGAAAGCTCTCTCACGCAAGAAGTCTCTCTTTGCTGTCTTTTTTGACATCAAAAAAGCCTACGATACAGTATGGCACCAACGATTGTTGTTCAAATTGAAGCAATTAGGCATCAGTGGTAATATGTTCCAATACATAAAAAGCTTTCTACTGAACAGATCCTTTCAAACTGATTATAAAGGTGCCAAATCATCCACTCGCAAAGTTGACATGGGAGTGCCACAGGGCTCAGTAATAGCACCACTGCTTTTTAGCATTATGCTGCATGACATATCGACAATTAAAACACATGGAGCCGAACTGACGCTTTATGCGGATGATATTGCTCTATGCAAAGAGTATCAAAACAAAACCTATAAAACAGAACACAAATTCTCTAAAGAGTGGCAAACAGCTATAGATAACATTGCGAACTATATGCGGGAGAATGGCTTCACTCTCTCTGCCGAGAAAACTGTATTCGTTGTCTTTACAAACCGAAAACTGGAAGATCGAGAAAAGATACAGTTCTCACTAGATAAATCTGTTGTCTCACCCAGTCAGCAGGTGAAATATCTGGGCGTACTTTTCACCTCAAATGGACTATGGACTGCTCACTTAAAGTATCTCTTAAGCAAAGCAAATAAGACCATCAACCTTCTTAAAATACTGGCTGCCCAACCATGGGCAAAGTGCCCAGTTATTCTAACAAACATCACCAGAGCTCTTATAAGATCAAGACTATCATATGGACAGGAGGCCTACTTCTCGTCGGCTCGAAAATGGCTTGATAAGCTACAGTCAGCGGAGTGTCGTGCCCTTCGGCTTGCCCTCGGACACCCAAGGCATTCAAAGCAGGCCATTGTATACCACCAAGCAGGATTCCTCCCTCTTGACATGTGGCGGCGTAAGTGCTGCGCAGATTACAATGTTCGAGCCAACACAGTGCAAAACTCAACAAAAGAGGAGCTACAACCGCATTACAATCATATCCAAAACAAAAAGGCCCACTTTGGCACTACTTTCTCCTCACTGGCTCAATTCAATGCTTCACTCTTTAGTGAAATCAGTGTCGACCCAAATGATGTGGCCCAAAACCCCATATCTCGTGATCCCTCATGGACAATGAAAGAAATGAATTTTGACACAGAATATTGCACAGCTACAAAGGATGATCAGTTATTACTCAGGACACAAGCCCTTGAGCACATTGATACTGTATACAAAGGCCATGTTCATGTTTACACAGACGGGTCAGTGTTGGATGACAAGAAGGCTGGCGCAGCTTTTGTAATCCCCAGCGATGACATGACTGGGAAATTTAAACTGTGCAACAGAAACTCGATCTTCTCAGCTGAGCTCCTTGCCATCTGCATGTCGCTTGTTCATCTCAATCTCAAGAACACTCCTCCTCAAAAGATAGCTATATTCTCTGACTCCAAAGCAGCCATTGAAGCATTAAGATCTAACAAAAGATCAAAAAGACATGATCTTGTCATTGCCATAAAGGAGCTGGCAAATAAAATTATAAAAAAAGGAAGCGAGATTAACCTGGTCTGGTGTCCAGCACACGTGAACGTGCCTGGCAACGAGAAAGCGGACAAAGCCGCTAAAGAAGCTGCCCAAGGCATAGGCGCCTCCGAGGTAGACCTGCCATTGTCTGCTTCTGAGATCAGTAGCCTTACAGACTCTCTTCTCTGGAGAGAATGGAGGAACAAATATATGCACAAGGCTATAAGCTCTGGCTGGCTCATTCGGGAAGCCCCATCAAAACAGATGAACACCTATAATGCATGCCCACGTGTAATAAAAAGGATTAACCGCCTAAGGGCAGAAGCTGGGAATTACCAATTTCTAGAGCTTAAATGCACCTGTCAATCCGACCTCACCATTGCTCATTTGACTTTGGAGTGTGATTTGAACTCATGCCACTTTCAACCCCTGACTCAGTTTATAAACTCAAATAGAAATATTCTGCCAAATACCTCAAAGGAAAAATTAAGCTATCTTTTAAGTTTTAATAAAGACCTTGGGTGGCAAGGTCCCAAACTTATCGCTGGACTTATGCACACGCACCCACTTGGTCCCTGGATATGAAGAGACGTTGCTGCGGCTGACGCCATTGCTTCTCATACAGCTACTATATATTTTTATCAGAACTTTTAAAAATACCATTTTATATCCAAGTATCTCTTAACACCATTTTTAATTAGATGAGCGAGAGTGTGCGGGGGGCGGGAGGGTGGTGAACCACTGTACATAAAGGGAAAGTTTGTGTGCGTGCCTGTGTGTGTTCTTAATCTAAGACAAATGTCGCCAATGTTTTTACAGAGTGACGTTAAATAAACGATTTTATCATCCACTTTTTACCTTGTGTTTTAGATATACAATATCTAAGAACACACCAAAGTTCTATTCAATACTTTACAACAGTCATGCTTCAAATCAATCTCGTAAAACACTGATGATTTAGCGTGATGAATAATTTATTGGTTGGTAATATTTCCGGATTCTTTAACAAACTATTTCTATTTTAGATCTAACGAATTCGCGTTCATAATTAATTGTTCTTGCATTGACAGCTAGTTTTATGTCGAACTGGACTTATCTCAAATTGGCTGGTTAGTTACAAAGTCCGAATGTCCTGATGGAAGCCTGGATTCACATGATGACCGTAGCAGTGACGAACTTGATGAGGATCACTTGATGATGATGATAATTAGTAGACGAGCTCCTTTTGCTCCTCGCTGGTGGATCACACTGGTGGCGTAGCTTGATTAGTTCACCCTTATCCCAGCGGATCCTAGACGCTCTTTCTTTCTTTCTTTCTTTATTTGGTGTTTAACGTCGTTTTCAAACATTCAAGGTTATATCGCGACGGGTCCTAGACGCCCGAACCCCTGGATCAAAGGTAATACTTGTTATTAACAACGGTATCCTAGGATCAAGGTTAATTTTGACTTCTTGCCCTATCTTCATGTCGGGCGGTTTGCAGACAAACCAAGCATGGTTACTGAATAAAATACTATATGCCGAACTAACTTGCAGCATGTACGTTTATGATTAACTTCATTAAACATTCTAAAACAAATATATGCGATATGGATGTGAGTGTATAATAGCTGTTCCTTGATGGACGCTCGATATTACAACGACACCTTACCTCTTGATGCTCCTTTCCGGACACTACTATTCGAGTCTGTGCGGCTGCGGATTACATCTCAGGCCTTGGGATGGCAGCTTGGGTGACGGCGGCTTTTCATCGGTGGTTACAACAGGATTCTTGTTCTGACTTGCTTTACGGCTTGCTTTACGGCTCACGCAAATCTTCTTTCCATTTGTGGCACTATCCTGTGTCTTGTTTCCCACGTATAGCCTCTCAGAACCCGGCAAATAGAGCGACCGTAATGGTTCTAGATCTGTCCAATTGGCGGTTCCGTTGCCTTCTCTCCAATAACTATTTGCATCCCACAATGCAACTCCATGAGTTACGTAAATTCGCATATTAATGACGCAGTAATGACGTTGATCCAACATGTAGATTCTCATACTAGTGACGTCATTACTTCGTTTCTACATGTCTCCAAGGTCTCGTAGACTCTTGCCCTAATGGCACAACAAATTATTTCAGTCTCGGCTAAACAAGAGTTGTTTGGAGTTGAGTCGCAACATCTGGCGGTTTTGGTGTGTCTGTATGTTAAGGCCTTCCTTCGAGAAGCCATAACAGTTATTCTCACTCCCGCTTGAGTGGACTTTGCCTTCAAAGGTGATTGTGGTGTTTCGGCACTCGGTTACATTTGGCGTCGTCGACAGCGATGGGACTCGACATGAAATGTTCAGGCCACTGAATCTTTTTTGTGCTGTTCCCATTCCACCTGGGAGGGACCTACGCTTGGCGGGTCCATGGTTCGGAACTTTGGGGACAAAGTTCATTCAAAGGGGGTCGAGTGTGACAGGGAGACTACCGTCGCCCTTCACAGCAGACTCTGCAGAGTTGTTCGCCTTAGAAGTTGTGGGCTTTCCTTGCATGTACCCGTAAGTTGTCCTCACTGTAAAAGTGCAAAGGTCGAATCTATTTATCGAAAAATCCACTGTCATCTATCTCTATATATTTATATATAGATATATATATATATACGGCTTCTCTGTGTGTGTGTGTGTGTGTGTGTGTGTGTGTG
>NC_090252.1:20260842-20268342 GCF_037325665.1 Littorina saxatilis | reverse complement strand
CAGAAACGTGGTTATTCAAGTGGCCTTGCTAGTATTCATTCTGTTTCTTTTGATAAACAGCTGTGCATTAAAATAGCTCTCTTTTGGGAGAAAGTAGGTTTTAGATCAAAGGGCATTTCATGCGCGCGCGTATGTGGGTGTGTCTGTGTGTGTGTGTGTGTGTGTGTGTGTGTGTGTGTGTGTGTGTGTGTGTGTGCGTGAGTGCGTGAGTGCGTGTGTGTGTATTGATGTGTTTGTGTGCGAGAGAGATTACAAAACCAAATGTCTTCCTTCAAAAAAAATCTCTCTCAAAACATTCACCTTATGTTACAACTGCTTTTTTGAACAGTGTCCATACAACAAAACCAGCCCCTAACCATCTCATTCCGAACGGGTTCCAGGTGGTCTTCTGGATCCAGGTTTACTCTTCAGTACCTCCGTAAGTATGTTTATCAATTGCGGCAAAAATTGTTTTCTTTAGGCCTGTCCTAAACTCGGCAAAGTCGACTACGAGCAGTATACTTCGTGAAGCTGTACTGATTGTCGTTAAAAAGACTATACAAAGTCGACTACGAGCAGTATATTTCGTGAAGCTGCACTGATTGTCGTTAAAAAGACTATGGTAAGTCGACTACGAGCAGTATACTTCGTGAAGCTGCACTGATTGTCGTTAAAAAGACAATGTAAAGTCGACTACGAGCAGTATACTTCGTGAAGCTGCACTGATTGTCGTTAAAAAGACTATGTAAAGTCGACTACGAGCAGTATACTTCGTGAAGCTGCACTGATTGTCGTTAAAAAGACTATGTAAAGTCGACTACGAGCAGTATACTTCGTGAAGCTGCACTGATTGTCGTTAAAAAGACTATACAAAGTCGACTAAGAGCAGTATACTTCGTGAAGCTGCACTGAGTGTCGTTAAAAAGACTAAGCAAAGTCGACTACGAGCAGTATACTTCGTGAAGCTGCACTGATTGTCGTTAAAAAGACTATGTCGACTACGAGCAGTATACTTCGTGAAGCTGCACTGATTGTCGTTAAAAAGACTATGTAAAGTCGACTACGAGCAGTATACTTCGTGAAGCTGCACTGATTGTCGTTAAAAAGACTATACAAAGTCGACTACGAGCTAACTTAAGGACCTCCTTAACACCAAAGAAAAATAAATTGAGTAACAAGGGAGGCAACTCTGAAAAAAAGAGCTACCTTGACCTATAACCAGGACAAAGTCACATGACTTCCTGCCAGTGCCATATTGAACTCATTCACTCTACAGCGCTCCGTGGCTATCGGACGTGCTTTTGCTTCGCTTAGGCTTTTTAGCCTTTAGTCTGACCTTTGCTTTGGTCAGACTTCACCTTGGTTCTTTCTACACCTCCCTCGTCTCTTATTCGGTGTTTGGGGTGAGCATCTTTGCAAATTTTTGCCGTTTTATTGCTTGACACAGGTCGTTTTGTTGACTTAGAAATGTTTGCACGCTTTTGTCCGTCATGTCGGACAGCGGTAAAAAGAAGATTTCTATGCAGGTTTCGGAGCTTTCTCCGGTTAAGAAGCCTTCTTGTAAATCTAAGGGTTCTTCCAGTCAAGCAATAGTGAAGGTTGTTGACCCTTCTTCTACGCATTCTTTCGATGTTACTATCGACTTGCCAAAATCTCCCTCCATGCCGGCTCTGCCTTCAGAAATTGTACCGGTTACTACTGGCTCTATCTCTGCTAGCGAAAAGCAGGATTTTTCTGCAATGCTCCTTTCCTTGAGTGCTCAGATAACCTCTCTTTCAGCGGAGCTTTCTTCGACTAGGGCAGAATTTCTGTCCTTGCCGGCGGGAGTTGACGATACGCGTTCCTTGGCTAGGGTGCGTGTTTCTCCCTTGGTTACCGTGGTTTCAGCCGATGTGCATGCTGCCTTTGATACGAGTGACGGAGACTTTCCTCGACGTACTCAGGCCTCTTCTGACGGTCGTCCTGACAGTTTTCAAGGTATTTATCCTTCGTCAGTAGCTGGGTTCAACGCGAAGGGCGTATCTCGGAGAAAGTAGCTCCACCCGATGGCTGGGGTGCGATTGAAAGTTCTGAACCCCTGGCTACTCCGTTCCGTGCGCGCGGGCGTGTGGTACAGGGTAGGAGCCCAGATACGCGTTTGGTCTCTGTTCAAACAGGGGATTCGCTGCTGTCAGCAGCCTCAGTATCTTTACACGAGGTCGAATTGGCACAGCGTTCCCCGCTTCTGCCCTGGGGGCAGGGAAGCAGTCCTTATGGAAGCATCACTTGGGTCTAAAATCCCTCAGGTGTCTTCCCTTCCGGGGGGCAGGAAGCAGTCCTTAGGGAGGCATCACTTGGGTATAAAATCCCTCGGGTGTCTTCCCTTCCGGTTTGCGCTTCGCCTGGCTATGACAGTCACGGTGTTAGTGTATTTCCGGTATGCACGGATGTGCAGGACTACAGTTAGGATTTTGGTGCTTCCGCTCAAGAAGAAGACACCAACTTCCGGTTACCATTAAAGCTCCCCAATGCGGGTGTCTTCCGGTAAGCGAAAAAAATTTGCACACGCCAGTTGCGGGCTTTCAATCCCGAAGGCTGGTTCCGAGTAACTACGAACGTAATCGGAAGTTCCGATATTTACCAAGTCAAAGAGCCGAGTCGAACACTATCCTTGCGTCATCCAGAGATACTGTAGACTGCAGATCTCTGCGTCATCTTTGCAAGCAGCTTCGGAGATTTCAAAATGTTTGCTGTGTGCAACACATGTTCAACGACAACATCTAATACGGATATTTTGGATGTTTTGAGGAAAGAACTTCTTTTTCTTGTCGTAAAACTAAAATAAAGCATGCACGCGTATGGGAGCCACAAACCGCATGCATACTGGCACACACTGATGCTGGTGATTCTGACTGTACACTGTTACAACTTAGATCTAACTGAACATGATCACGTTACTCGTTAGATCATCAGTGCTATCATTTTGTAGAAACTAAAAAGGCACTCGGAGTCCAGTAACAACATATTGAAGTATCTGTGAATGTGTTTCTGGCAATCAAATGGGAACTCTGGTGTACAAGAGGTCTTCTGCTGCAGCGCATGGTGTCTAGATCTGGATTTTGAAGGCTTCCACCGAGGCTGATGATACTGCCTGTGGTGGGAGGGCGTTCCATTCGCCAATGGTGCGAGGAAAGAAAGACTGCTGTCTGTATGATGTTCTGCAGACTCGGAGTTTATGAGCCTCAGCATGGATTGAGCGAGTGCTGAGTGTAACTCTTTTCGCTCTATCCTACTAATTCACACATTGACCCTGCAGCAGTGACGATCATTTCTAGATTGCAATCGGCAAAGTTCGTTACTCGGATTGCACTCATTCCAGCGCTACCGAGACACGAACGACAACTCAAATCCATAAGCATCCGAACACATCGGAACTTCCGTTTACGTTCGTAGCTACTCGGTAATAGCCTTCGGGATTGAAAGCCCGTAACTGACGTGTGAAAAAAAATGTTGCTTCTGGGAAAGCTTCACCAGACTATAGCAGTCAGTGTGGTAGCGAAATTCCGGCATGCACGGATGTGCAGGACTACGGTTCGGATTACGGTGCTTCCGCTCAGGAAGAAGACACCAGTTTTCGGCTATTATCCAAGTTTACCCATGCTTTAGCATCGGCAGCGGAAATAGTTTCGCTGTACGTTGAGGAAGGGGTGGTTGCTTCGGCAATTTGTCCGTACCACCACCTTCAGCTTTGGTTGACTTCCGCTCAGCTCGGGAAGAAACGCGTTCCTTTCGATCTGCGAATCTCCCTCTGTTGCCTCATATATGGCCAAGTTTCTGAGCAAAACCGACGGCAAGTCGACGCACCGACTGACACAGTGCCGCTTTTGGCAGCACACAGTATGGCGTCGGACTCAGTCAAACCGTGGCTTGCTCATGCGAAGCATCCCACTCCTCTCTCTCAGGGTGCCTGCCAGAAGTTCACTTCAACAGCCACTTTTACAACCTCATCGACACTTGCCCTCCCGCATGCTACTCTTCCGATTACTATGAAACTGGTTACGCTTAGGGAAGACGGCTACAGTAGAACAGAGCTGTACCTTATACTGAGTCCTCTCTCTTGTCTCTGGGGGGAAAAAGCACAGGATCTTTTCGATTTATCCTCTCTTTCGGAAACTTTGCAAAGATCTCTCTCGCGCTCCATCTCCTCTGCTCTTGACAACTTCGAGTTTCGTCGTGACGCGGGAGAAAAGGACGTCACTACGCTGCTAGCCACTTTGGCTAAAGTTTCTGCTGAGCAGCTGAGCCTCCCAGCGCTTCTCTTTGCACACTCCATGCACGCGCGCAGGGTCTTCTTTCTCTCTAGGTCTAGGATCCAAGATAAAGTCACCTTCGAGTCACTTTAGTCTTCTCCTTTCACAGAGGGTTCCTTGCTTGGTCAGCCGTCGCTTGGCTCAAGGTGCAAGTAAGAGGCGGATCTACTCCGGCACTCATTGTTTTTTGTGTTTACCAGGGCAGTGTTCGCACGTCTACGTTGCATACCTCACCATCTTCGGGCAAGAAACCGGGAACTGCTTCACTCTGCCTCAGATTAGGCAAGATAATGAAGCTAGGCAAGTACACATAGGGTTAGACTCTCTGGCTTAGGCAGCTTTGCGTGTATGTACGTTCACTTATGGTGAAGCTGCATACCTCTTCTTTTTCGCCTTCTCGGATGAAGCTGCTAGGTGCCACTAATTTTCGCCTAAGCGGCGAAAAACAGGTCAAGTTATTTAAAAGCAAACTCAGCTTTTCCGGTTTACGGAATCGCTCGCTTTCTCATAAGTCATAAGCTTTGGTTTTCCAACAGCTCGCCAGAACATGGCCAACTTACTGGTGCACATTCTGACTCAATAAAATCTTTAGGATTACTGAGCCACTGTCCGTAACCTCTCAGACGGAACTTTTCCGGCGAAGCCTACCCTTTATGGTAGCGGCATTGTGTCAGCGACTTTCGCTGGGCAACACAAAGGACTCGCATAAAATTCCATAGTTTCAGCGATTCGTTTTAAGAGGTTACGGAAAGAACTAAGGACACCATCATGTGGTGAACCTTAGGTTTGGCATAGAGGCTTTTAGCATTGGTTTTTTTTCCCTATACGCAAAAGATAGTGACCATTATGTTTTTGTCAATAATAAATAGAATCACATACCTTGAGGTTCAGTGATTCAACTTCGGCATTACGCCCTTCAGGGCCTTTTTCTCCCGCGAGTTAACAAGCTACATGTACACTCGTTTTGTAGTCTTCACTGCGGCGGCCCCTGGATTTTTCCTAACTTTGCAATGTGCTAGGAGGTCTCTCCTACATTGCAGAATAGTACGCAGCTGTACGCCCTGATAAAATCTCAAGTCTTCTCGGCTAAGCCATCGAAGTGACGTCACACTTGTCACAGTATGGTATAGGCTTCCGGCTTTACCGCGCTCACCCCTCTTTTCCTCTGAAGGCTGAATCACGGCACTCCAGTTCAGGGATTCAGTTTCGGATATTTACTCAGGCTCTCTGCACGCTTTTCTAGTGACAATATAGGCGGAGCAATTTTCGCACAAAGAGCAGAGAGAGGGTACGACTTACCTTTTCCCTCAGCGGGTATCCAACTTAAGGTTTCCAGCACTCGAATTACCAGTTAACGAAACCTTGGCATAATAGAGGCCTTCTCTATCCCTAAGCCAGTTCTCTTACCTAGAAGATATTTACCCGCCTCTTTGCAGCCTCGGCATAGACTTTCTCGTTTTTCAGCAAAAGGCCGCAACACGGTCTCGTTTCGACCACCGAGGTTAGGCGGCATCGGTCTCGGTTACTGCCGGGATGGGTGACCGTTTTTGAACACGGGCCTGTCAGGCAATCTTTTTTAACTTTCAAGCTGCTGCCTTACGGCTTCAGCTATCGTACTGTCGTTTATTCAAACTCAAATTCAGCAGTACTTCGCTCCCGTGAGGGCTACATGTCTGGTTAACAGAAGTTCGCCCTCTTTATTTCAAGCCACCGCGTAGGGACATGGGTATATAGTACTCACGGATACCACTCCCGTATCCATTGAGGACAACGGTTGTCTTCTCTGGTGCTTGATTTCCTCTCAGAACTTCATCGTTTTCTTTGAAAGACCAGTGACATTCTGTCACATTCTCGCAAACGGGGCCTTCCTCCTCACTCATTAGCCTTTTGAGATAAGGTGGAAAGAAAAAAGGGGGGGTGTGTTTTGTAACTTGGACAGTTCTCCCTTCACCTTGGGCTCCGTACAGGCTGTGCGAGATAAAACATGGACCTACATCTAGGCCTTACCTCAATTAGGCTATGATTCTCCCTAATTTTGTCAGTGTGACTTGCTTAGCTCGCATTTTAAGATTACAGGTCTCTGTTCACAGAGAGACCATATGCTAGATAGGGTTCAATACAAAAAGATCACAGCAAGACAAGTCCGAGTCTTTTGGTATCGGAGGTTCTACGCTCCTCAGATTTTGAACAGCTACAGTCCGCTAGCCTTCATAAACCTTACGTGTGAAACGTTCTCCCTTTTACTCCTAGCTACAGCGCGCAGATGTAGCGAGATTCATGCACTCTTCGGCTTACCGGGAGACGTAGGTTCCAATAGAGGCTCTCTATCTCACTCCATTTCCGGCCAGACTTCTTAGTCAGGCATCAGAAGCTAGGACAACCATCTCCGATGTTCTTAGTTTTTCCTCTTTATGGGATTCTCGCCACAGGCGACCCATTATTATGAATCTGACCAGTTATATCACTATGCTCCTTCCTGTCTCATACAAGGGGTTTAAGATCATAAGCAAAAACTACTCTTATCGTCTTTGAACACAAGGGCAGATAGGGACATATCTGCGTTGGTGCTAAAATCGGTAGGATATTCTGAAGTCCTTGACTCCTCCTACTGGAGATCGGAGGAGTTCTCTATCAACCTTTACCTGCGCGACTTTTCCAGCGCGCGACAGGACGGTTCCAATGCGCGACCAGACTGACTGACTATTAGGGTTTAACGTCCTCTTAGACCAGTTGGCCTATACTGGGGCAGGTATTGGTAATATGCTGAAGATATGGTGTGATATTTTGACTCGAACAAGCCCGCTGTGGCTGTCTTCTTTGACACATCAGCATTGGGTTTGTCTCGTCAAAGTATCGAAACACGATCATGATAATCAGAGACGAGAGATGATGCACGCGTGTCTTCGTGTTTTCAAAGCCCTGAGACTTTCGCTGTGAACTTGGGATCTTTTTAGTGCGCATGTGTGCACACGGGGGTGTTCGGACACCTGAAGAGAATCTGCACAAAGTTGACTCCGAGAAATAAATCTCTCGCCGAACGTGGCGTTCGAACTCACGCTGATAGAGACCAACTGGCTACAAAGCCAGCGCGCTACCAACTGAGCTACTTCCCCGCCCTATGCGCGACCAGCAATGGTAGCAGCAGGGCAAATTATTGCCGAGCTCATAGATTGAGCATCCCATGCCCACCGCGTTTATTAGCAATCTGCTATATGTGAGTTGGGATAAGATA
>NC_090252.1:20195842-20253342 GCF_037325665.1 Littorina saxatilis | reverse complement strand
ATATTCAAGAATTGAACATAGAGCACATAAGACACACCTTCACACTACAAGTTGGTCAATCTCAGCGTCCTCAAATATGAAGGGAAAATACAGTGTAGTCTCGACAGTGTCCAAACGTTCGTTTGTACAAGCTGAATTAAGGCGTACGAACTGATCCGGATGTTTTCAGAAAAAAACGGTACATGCAGTACTAAAACCAGAGGTTTCCATCAACTTCTGTTCAAGCGAAATGTTAAAACTGGCAGTGTTTTGGTGACTCATTTGCAATTAAGAGGTCGGGACTGAAAATAACCGAGACAAACAAGGAAATTTAGGAATGCAATGTTGCCACTTGGCCCGAGTGTGTAAAATGATGCTGACAAAAATCAAGGACATTGGTAATTAGTATCCGCACAGCCAACCCCGTCCACTACCTTATTTTTACAATATCTTGAAAGTGCGCTTCTGACAGAACTTACTGCCACGTGTTAGGGAACCATGGGCAATTCAGAGTAGGGTTTGATTTCGGAGCTAGACTAATGAGAAAACATTCGAAATCGCGTGATGTCGCCACGTTTGGTCTCTAGCTCTGTGTTTGCAATTTTCTATTTATTAATTTACAATGCTGGTTTTACTAACTGAAACAGTTTCACTCAATATCAAAGCAATTAACATTACTTTCTTTTCTTTATTTTTACTTCAGCATGATGCATACCTAACCGATGTCTTTTTTTGTTGCAGCTACACCAGGTAAGTACATGTTCGTACTGATTGTCTACATTGTCTAAGTTTTCACGTGTGTGTGTGTGTGTGTGTGTGTGTGTGTGTGTGTTTGTGTGTATGTGTGTGTGTGTGTGTGTGTGTGTGTGTGTGTGTGTGTGTGTGTGTGTGTGTGTGTGTTTGAGTGTGTGTGTGTGTCAACTTTCTACGCTCTGTAGTCTGAGCTCCGATCAGCTCATATATTCTTGAATTGTTATAATTTGTGCTCCCTCTCTAAAAAAAAACCCGAGGGTCAGTTGAAATATTCTGGACCCAAACAGGAAAGAGTAGACTTATACATTAAAAAATTGTCATGATTTAAGTTTCTCGTAAAGAATTTACGCAAACTAGTACCTAATGTAACAGGATGGTGTGTGCAATTTGGCTTTTTAAAGTGCCTTACATCACGTGTGTCCACACAAAGAAGGAAACCAATAACCGATCAGTGGTTCAGTATTATTATTAAATAAAGGAGAGAAAAAAATACTTCAAGGGTGTGTGCTACGACGCGGGTAATGACGTCATAGCTGCAGTTCAGACGGTTATGAGACAAAAGCTTGTACAGCAACGGCTCTTAGGAACAGGTGTTTCCCTAAACGCATATTGAGAGGGGTTGTATTGGTAGTTGAGATGATTTATTTCGATGCCAAATGATGTCACTTGAATCTCAGTTTGAAGAGATTCAATAGATGTATTTCTTGATAAATACGGTAGTATATTAAATCAATAAGAGTTTCCAATCATAACAAGTTGAGTAACAACAAACGTCCATGTGTGGCAAATTCAAGTGCTCAGTGCTGCTATGCTTCGGGCGTAACATAGATTTCCATGCTGTCAAAGCAAATATTTGATCTCAAGATCACGATCCCCCCCCCCCCCCCCCCCCGCTCCTCTGTAGACACTAGAATATTCCGTCTATCTTCTTTTAGTCGCAAACAGCATGGTCAGAGAGCCTTCTCCCACTCTGCTGCCGTTGCGTGAAACTCTCTCCCTTACTCTATCCGACACTGCCAAACATTGTGTTCCTTCAAATCAAACCTTAAAACACACTTCTTTACACAGTACTTTGATTAATTTGTATTTCAATATGGTGCATTTTTGATCAGGTGTTTGAATGTTTGAATGTTTTGCCTGTGTTAGTATGCTTGCAGCTTGTATTGATGTAGTGTTTCGTTGTTCACTTGTGTGCTGAATGCTGCTGCTTTGCTTTGTATATATATGTATGGGTTTTTTCATTGTAAAGCGCTTAGAGAACATAAAGCGCTCTATAAATCTCCCATATTATTATTATTATTATTACTATTATTATTATTATTATTATTATTAAAGTTATTGAGACATCCCAGTGCACTAAGGGATTTATAGAGCAAATCGAGAAAATTCATTATTGAACGAAGCGCATAGCGCTGAGTTCAATAATTATTTTCGAGATTTGCTCTATAAATCCCTTAGTGCACTGGGATTGTTTCAATAACGATATTGTCGGTACCGCCAGAGAAAAAAGAAGATACAACACGCACATTTTGCTACGCGCATTTGAATAGGCATAACTGTGTGGTCAGGTCGTATGGAAGATCTACTTTTGTGTGGGCTGTCTCGTGTGTCGTGCTTTCATCACACGCAAACTCTTGTTTTAATTTCTGTTGGTAAATTCCAGTGTAGCGTTAAGCTAAACAGTGATGATCTTTCTCTCATTTGAACTCGGAGAAAGGACTGTGCTTTCAGTTATTTGCGGTTCGAAACCTTCATCGAGCTTCGACAGATTGACTGTGCAGAGTTTTGCCCCTTGCCAAGGTCGACGGAAAGCCCATTTTCAAAATAAACGTGGCATGTTTTTCGTGTGGTATCTTCCCTCATCGGGGAGTCTGGTACTAAATATGAACGGTAAGAATGCTCTGAACCCTACACGTATTATATCCCCATCGTTTTATCGTTCACATTTGCCTAACATGTTAATTTGCTGAGCGGGATTTATGTCGTCTGCTAGGCTATTGCACTGAGTCTCATTTCAAAAACAAAAATTGCTCGTCCCGTTGCACTGAGTCTGCACACTGTGTGTCATTAAGCAGGCTGGTAATAAGTCTTATATGTGGTAAGAACGTTCTAAACCCTACACGTTTTCGATTCCGATTGTTCTTGCCTTAAAATAAACGGAAAACATTCATTTACTGAACAGATGCAGTCGTATTTCAGTGTAGTCTGCTGCGTGCTGATCTAGCTGCTACGTTATCGGAATAACACTTGTGTTTTCTGTTAGCTGCTGGGAATTGTATACTAACTCATCATTTGGTAATGTGGATAATAAGGTACATGCCACCAACATGGCATAATTATGAGAGGAATCTTCGCAAGTCGAAACGGAAAAATTAGACACAGCGGGTTCTATTTTTAGATCAGTGCGACTGTGGGTGGCACAGGCGCATGCAATCTGTCAGAAAAAAAAAACACTTCTGCTTTAATTGAAAAGCAGGACATTTATGGTCATAATCATTGGTATTGTGGAGAATATAAGCTACATGTCATTAATTCATTCTGAGGATGAGAGTACAGTCTCGCTTTGGCAAAGGGTGTAAGAATACGCTCTGTGGAAAAGTTAGCGCACTCCAGGAGTGCGCTAACAGATTTAAGCGCATCGCCATTAGACAATCAACTGGTTCACATCAGTCATGTGACACCAGTACTTACTGACAATTATTATTATTATTATTATTATTATCATTATTATTATCATTATTATTATTATTATTATTATTATTATTATTATTTAAGTTATTGAGACATCCCAGCGCACTAAGGGATTTATAGAGCAAATCGGGAAAATTCATTATTGAACGAAGCGCATAGCGCTGAGTTCAATAATTATTTTCGAGATTTGCTCTATAAATCCCTTAGTGCACTGGGATTGTTTCAATAACGATATTGTCAGTACTGCCATAGAAAAAAGAAGATTCCAAACGCACATTTTGCTACGCGCATTTGAATAGGCATAACTGTGTGGTTAGGTCGTCAGTGTACAGTAAGATCTACTTTTGTGTGGGGTGTCTCAAGTGTGTCGTGCTTTCGTCACACGCATTTTAATTTCTGTTGGTAAATTCCAGTGTAGCGTTAAGCTGAACAGTGATGATCTTTCAGAGAGACCTCATTTGAACTCGGAGAAAGGACTGTACTCTTCGTTATTTGCGATTCGAAACCTCCAGTCGAGGTTCGACGGATTGACTGTGCGGAGTGACTCCCCTTGAATTGACTCGAAGTCGAAGGACTCGACGGTTGCACATTTTCAAAATAAATGTGGCATATTTCTCGTGTTGTATCTTCACTCATCGGGGAGTCTGATACTAAATATGAACGGTAAGAATGCTCTGAACCCTACATGTTTTATATCCCCATCGTTTTTTAGTTCACATTTGCCCAACATGTTAATTTGCTGAGCTGGGTTTATGTCGTCTGCTACTGTGCTAGGCAAGAGCAATCGAACCACTGCAGTCTGCACTGACTGACTGAGTCTGCACGCATGAGGTAATAAGTCTTATATATATGGTAAGAACGTTCTGAACCCTACACGTTTTCGATTACGATTGTTCTTGCCTTGAAATAATTATTCGGAAACCATTCATTTACTGAACTGATGCAGTCGTATTTCAGTGTACACAGTCTGCTACGTATGACAGAGTCGATCGAGTCAGTCTTCCAAACTGGTCTGGCTGGTACGTTATCGGAATAACACTTGTGTTTTCTGTTAGCCGCTGGGAATTGTATACTAACTCATCATTTGGTAATGTGGATGATAAGCTACATGCCACTAACACGGCATTTGAGAAGAATCTATGCAAGTCGGCGAAAATTAGATGAAACACAGCGGCTTCTATTTTAGATCAGTAGCACTGTGGCACAGGCACATGCAATCTGTCAGAAAAAAACAAAACACTTCTGCTTTAATTGAGAAGCAGGGAATTTATGGTCATTTGGTATTGTGGAGAATATAAGCTACATGTCATTAATTAATTCTGAGGATAAGAGCACAGTCTCGCTTAGGCAAAGGGCGGAAGAATACGCTCTGTGGAAAAGTTAGCGCACTCCAAGAGTGCGCTAACAGTTTAAGCGCATCGCCATTAGACAATCAACTGGTTCACATCAGTCATGTGACACCAGTACTTACTGACAATTATTATTATTATTATTATTATTATTATTATTATTATTATTATTATTATTATTATTATTATTATTATTACTACTAATATTTAAGTTATTGAGACATCCCAGTGCACTAAGGGATTTATAGAGCAAATCGAGAAAATTCATTATTGAACGAAGCGCATAGCGCTGAGTTCAATAATTATTTTCGAGATTTTCTCTATAAATCCCTCAGTGCACTGGGATTGTTTCAATAACGATATTGTCAGTACCGCCAGATAAAAAAGAAAATTCAAAACGCACATTTTGCAACGCACATTTGGATAGGCGTAACTGTGTGGTCAGGTTTGTGTCATATATACTTTTGTGTGGGCTGTCTCAAGTGTGTCGTGCTTTCGTCACACGCAAACTCTTGTTTTAATTTCTGTTGGTAAATTCCAGTGTAGCTAAAAAGTGATGATCTTTCATAGAGACCTCATTTAAACTTGGAGAAAGGACTGTGCTCTTAGTTATTTGCGATTCGAAACCTTCATCGAGCTTCGACAGATTGACTGTGAAGAGTTTTGCCCCTTGCCAAGTCGACGGAAAGCACATTTTCAAAATAAATGTGGCATGTTTCTCGTGTGGTATCTTCACTCATCGGGGAGTCTGGTACTAAATATGAACGGTAAGAATGCTCTGAACCCTACACGTATTATATCCCCATCGTTTTATTGTTCACATTTGCCCAACATGTTAATTTGCTGAGCGGGATTTATGTCGTCTGCAAGGCTATGGGTATGGCAATCAAACCACTGCACTGAGTCTCATTTCAAAAACAAAATTTGCTCGTCACGTTGCACTGAGTCTGCACGCATGAGGCCGGCTGGTAATAAGTCTTATATATGGTAAGAACGTTCTAAACCCTACACGTTTTCGATTCCGATTGTTCTTGTCTTGAAATAATAATTCGGAAAACATTCATTTACTGAACAGATGCAGTCGTATTTCAGTGTAGTCTGCTACATGGTGATCTAGCTGCTACGTTATCGGAATAACACTTGTGTTTTCTGATAGCTGCTGGGAATTGTATACTAACTCATCGTTTGGTAATGTGGATAATAAGCTACATGCCACTAACATGGCATAATTATGAGAGGAATCTTCGCAAGTCGAAACTGAAAAATTAGACACAGCGGGTTCTATTTTTAGATCAGTGGCAACTGTGGCACAGGCACATGCAATCTGTCAGAAAAAAAACCCACTTCTGCTTTAATTGAGAAGCAGGAAATTTATGGTCATAATCATTGGTATTGTGGAGAATATAAGCTACATGTCATTAATTAATTCTGAGGATGAGAGTACACTGTCGCTTAGGCAAAGGGCGGAAGAATACACTCTGTGGAAAAGTTAGCGCATCGCCATTAGCCAATCAACTGGTTCACATCAGTCATGTGACACCAGTACTTACTTACAATTATTATTATTATTATAAGAACCATTGTGATTTGGGATAAATGATTTACTTAGCACTATCACAATGATGACCAAAACAATATTTGGTGAATGTTTTGTTTTTGTTTTTAAATTGTGTGTGTCCCTTCGGGAACATTATAAGATCTTTGGTGGCAGACCAGCTTTTTGTTGATCGAGGGGACCATGTCATATTTTGTTCATCTGTATCGACCAAGACCAATGTTTAAATGAAATGACACGGGAATGAATGTTTCAGTTGGGGTACAAAGATGGTTGCGCTATTTGTGTGCAGAGTTTATATTATTCTTGGCGAGAGGGAGAATGCTTGGATACTTAAACTGAAAACATTGTGTTTGATTACGTAAAAACAATTGTCGAAGATAGTGGGTCCATTTTGACATAGAACAGACAGCCTGCATGCAGGCCCAGAGCGTGATCAGGAGACATGTACATTAAATTTACGCAGGAGATGCAAAAAGACAAACCATATGTGACCCTCCACCACGGAATGAGTCGCATGTCACTTTAGCATGATGTTCATATTTTTTGCATTTTCCTAAAGCGTTTTTTATGCTCTATCCAGTGGTGAAAATCGTTTTAGAAAAGAGCAAAAACTGTTTGAGTTATAAGCCTGTGACTAAGGTGACCCTTACACTGTTACCAGACACTCCTCGGACTTATAGTAAGCCCTATAGCGCAGAACCGCGCGAGGTGACATGCGACTCATTTCGTGGTGGAGGGTCACATATACAGTTTCGTTTGGCTGGCAATGCTAAAGGTATGATTTGGTCATCTGTGAGAAAGTTTAAGCTTTTAGCTGTTTATATCATGATTTAAAAAAAAGCAATGATCGTAAAAGGCTGAAGACATGAAGAAAATAAAAGAAAGTCATATTCTTCTCCAAGAACAGCGTACCTACCCTTGGACTTTGCAAACCTGTGGCACAATGAGCTCAATTCAGGTATGAAGCTTTGTGCAACGAGCTACGTGAAGTCCACTTCACGAAGTCGAATTCACCCAATTAAAGACTCCCGTTAGAAGTAAGTCTGAAATAATTAATTGGCTTTACCTGAACGTTGCTGGAATTATGTGGGCAGAATCCTTCTGGGACACACCCACGAAAGAGCCACACTCAAAGGACCTTTGCAAACCATTGGACATGACAATAACAATCCCAAACCATGTCAAGGTTGTCAAATACTTCGCCTCGCCGGTTAACCAAAAATGGAAGACGTACCGACCATTGAGCTGGTGTCAGTGGACCATAGACTTTGACAACCCAAAGAACAGACCGAAACTAACTTGGCTGATCATGGACACGAGACAGTAAGTCAAGTAATACATTCTGTCTTCTTCTTCTTCTTCTTCTTCTTTCTTCTTCTTCTTCCTTCTTCTTTCTTCTTCTTTCATTCTGTCTTCTGTCTTCTGTCTTCTTCTTCTTCTTCATCTTCTTCTTCTTCTTCTTCTTCTTGGGCATCATATCCATAGCTAGTTAACGTTTTGTGTGAAGCCTGTATAATTATGTATTCTAAATACTGCTCGTTAACATGTTTTTGACCCTCCACCACGGAATGGGTCGCATGTCACCTTTGCATGATTTTCATATTTTTACATTTTCCTGAAGAGTTTTCTGTATGTTCTATCCAGTGGTGAAAATCGTTTTAGTTACAAGACACTCCCCGGACTTATATTAAGCCTAGCGCAGAACCGCGCGAGGTGACATGCGACTCATTTCGTGGTGGAGGGTCACGTATGTGGTTCACAAAGTTGTCTTTGCCAATACGATTAAGCAGTACAGAATGTAACCAGGTAATTAATTGTTTGTTAAAATAAGCCCAAGTGAAAAGAAGTTATTTTCCCTTATTATACAACATCTTTCCATCCAAATGTTATACTTTGTATACTAAACATTTAAGTATGTTTTTTCGGCGTTTTATATAGCCCAGATGTTAAACAGCAGTGTTTTGGTCAGAAACGTATGTGCATTTGAAAATCGGCCTTTTTATCTGCTTAAATATGGGTTAATTGGAGTTAATCAATATGTGGGAATGACGTCACAAGGTCTTAACCTCACCTACCCTACTCATGATTCATTTTAAACCGTGTGAACGATGACTAAAACGGAACGATATTTCACATTTTATACATCAAAGAGTTTTGTTTTTAGATTGGTATCTCACAGGGCATTTCCAATGTGTTTGAAATGTCTCACGCATGTGTTATACTCATAGTCTAGATTGTACTATTACAGGTACTCAGGTCTGCTGCATAAACGATGAGTAGATTTGCACTAACAAACACCCATTGATGTACTTTCACGTGTTGACGGAAAATGTGTTGTTATGTGTATTTTGCATTTATCATTTTCAGATTGCAAGTAGAACCTAACCAATACCTATGCAGAAACGACTTCGTTTCTGTAGCATCTACACGTTGGTGCACATTAGTCAGGACAAATGTGTGTGAGTACTTTTCTCTGTCATAATGTATACCGCGAGCTTCCACACTGTGGTTCAGGGTATAATTTGTGTCTTGTGCTTTTCCATCCAATTGGTTTAAACATAAGTTTATTTTAACAAAGGTTACAATCATGACATGTATACAAAGTTCACAGAAACAGCAACACGCTAGAAGATTATAGTGGTGTTCCTGCATGACAGTACAACATAAGGCGGTAACCATCCAATTCTGTTATTAACAAAAAATGTGGGTTTTTTTTTATTGAAATGTCTTAATTCCCAGTTGTACATGATGCATGACACAGCCCCTTCTTACACAGCAGGTCTCAGGCAGTGATGACATAGTTTGGGTGAAGGTCTTTTATACTCGTAATGTTTATATAGGCCGGTAGATTGACTCATTGTTGTTAATATCACTTCACACGACTTGTTTTAATGGTTGATGGGTCTGCGGGGTCGATCGTGGCGGATGACCGGGTCTTTAAAGATGTTTATTAAAGATGGCCATGATTACTTTTACTCGCTTGGCTTTGTGAGTTTTGAGAGGACAGACAGATCTTTATAATGGAGACATCCCGCAGTGGGGCACTGCGGTTATGAAATTAAAGGCCCCTCCTGTTTTTGGAACCGCAGGAGCTTTCTAGTTTGCTGTTAGGTAGATTTTTGGTTCCTCTTTCCTGTCATGCTCTCTTTTTCTTCATTAATTCTTTTCTTTTTTCTGCCTTCTTGCTCATTCACCTGTATTTTTTCCAAAAATCTTTTCTCTTGCCGCTTGTCTCGCGATTCATGTATAGTTTAATCTGTTAGTGTTCTGATGTAAATCCAGCAGTAGATAGGTTAAGCCTATTTTAACATACTGGAAACTGGTAATCTTCCAGTAGGTATTAATTCAGTTTTACTAAAGCCTGCTGGGACACAAGTAATGGGTTAGTGCATTTGTAAACAGGAATCGCTTGACAAGTGGCCCCCTTCATCCCCCCCCTTCCTCGTCCTGATTGGCTCTGCGTAGTCGGCTGGACGTTAAGCAACAAATAAACAAACAAACAAACAAACAAAATGGAGACAAAGAACAAGGTACGAACAATCTTAAGAATGCAAACGAAACCAAGAGCAACAATTTCTTCTTTTTATTTAGGTACAACTTGACACAAAAGGAGAAACAACGTGCGTACTTGCTTACCTGATGCAGACTGTTCAATTGGCACTGTAGTTTAACTGTCGTATCCTAGCTATCACTTGTTTCTATGCTAACTTATTCTAAGTAATCACTTGTATTATCTTTTCTGCTGGTCAACACTCCTATACTCTACTTCCCTGGCCCTATTTCCTCTGGTCTGGTCTTTAGCTCCGTCCTCTAAGAAATCCCTGCAGTCAGTTCGTTTTCCGTCCTTATCCCCCTAGATTAAGTAAGCTTGGGCCCTGTGCCGTCTTCCCATTTTTGGAGACCTACGTCACAGGTTCCAGCATCGTGGAGAGAGAGAGAGAGAGAGACAGAGAGACATAGAGAAAGAGAGAGTGAGTGAGAGAGAGTATCCGCATCGTGGCACCTATCGCCAGGTATCGTACGGCTATCGCGTATTAGGAAATGCCCTACTATACACACGCGGCTGTGCACTGATTACTGCCCGCTACTTATTGCTTACCCTGAAAAATAACGCTTACTCAGCTACTATTGTACTACACGATGGCCAAGAGAATTTGTCTGCGTCAGGTTTGCCTTCAACGTACACACATGCACACACCAAAAACAATAATAATACACTATAATAATAACATCAATATCAACCCGTGATACCACACACTTGCAATAGCATTTAAATGACACAGTTCGTTTGCATTGCTATTTAGCTCGTGTAAACCACACACCAGATTTCTTGGTTAATCTAAGCCCTGAGCCATCGTGAACCCGTGTGATCCACTTTCCTTTTTTTCACAATTTAGTCGTCAGTTTGTGATTTCATTGCGACTGGCTGTGTCTGCAATAGCACGTTAAATGGTGTGTTCCTCTGATTCTAAAACGCTTTGAACTTGTCGGCGGCAGTATGGCTTTAAAGAAAGCGAGCGCTACGCAAAAAACATCGTCTGTTTTGAGACACGACCTTTCGTGAACCTGCTTCTGGCCTATATTTTTTTAAACTTTCAAAACTTCGAATTGTACTGATCTTGTCTTCATGAAACAAGAATCGTTTATGTTTGTGTTATGTGACGTGTTGACCAATTGGTCTAGTGTATTTAATGTTTGGTTGAGATACACACAATCTCTTTCTGTGCTGACACTGTACTCTCTTGTCAAAGAATACGCAACAACGTTAATTATGTTGAACAATTTTGTTTATGAGTGGCTAACTATAGATTGTTCAAAATTCCCAACATCCTCTATTTATCACAAGTTAGTAAATAAATAGATACCCACAATGGGAGAACGCAAGTCATTATTCTTTAAAAGTTCTTGGCGAAAACACAGTATCGAGAACATATGATGATGATGAGATGTAGTGTAAGACGCTTAGCTTGATGTCGAAAAACTCGTAAAAACAGGATGACGGACAGCAAATGTTGGGACGTCGACGATCCAGTGACGACAGGTCGACGTGGACAACAGGTACGGTGGGTTACATAAAGTAGTGATTCTTCAACGACGAACAAGTTAGCGAATTCAGTTCAATGTAGATGTAGGTATGATATATATAACAGCTAGCTGGTCCAATTCTCGACGTAGATAATTCAGTGTCTGCACACAAAGTGTAGCATACCGTTAACAAATCGTTCATCTAGCGCATGTAAAACGAAACAGAACATGTATCAGCATCTTGATAAATGGAACACAAATAACATACTAGCATCAACTAATTTCTCCATACGAACAGACACATGATTACATGAACACACACAAGGATTGGCTTCATCAGAAAGTTACTGGTTATGAATCATTAACTAACCTGCCTAGAATCTTTCGCACAGGACCTCCTCGGGTCTTGACGAACAGACTGGAACTGATCGTTGGTTTTACGTTACGACGATTGTTGTCTGTCGCCAAGCAATACCTTGGTTACTTTGCTCCCGAACGGACGAGAATGTTATCAATCCTGAAGCAATCCTAAAGATTGGCATCGCTTCATGCCATTGTCGCTAGACCAAGCGATAATTCTATGTTTACTAAAATATCCTTTTCTTTCTTACAAGCACCTTCGTTTCCCACACAAGAGACTGGGTTACAAGAATTACGTCATCGTCATTTACCGTGTGACGTCACCATGACGAATACAGTCTCGGCTTCACTATCTGAAGAATCTCTGAAGAATCACTGTCTCGGTTAGCCTTTGCTGACTGCCGCACAAAGTAAATCATCACATGTTACAAGCTGTCAATTTATTATTTAGATTTTAAAAGTTAGTTCCAGCGCCAAAGAGAGGCGCCTGATTAGCCGATCAGACGGTCCACGAAAAAACATTCTTTGAAAACTGCTCGCTTTTTACATAGGGCACCTGGGATGTTTTCAAGCGGTGAATGTTTAAACGTGTGTTTGTTCTGTGTGTAAAAACCTGGCAGTGTCTGTGATGGTTTACGGGAGGCTTACTGTGCCTTTAATGGGATATAAATAACCAGAAAACCGTTTCTAATCGCCCCAATGGCTATTCAGTTCGAGATATTGGTCATTGTATAATGTCGCCACTTCAAGGATATCAATTTTGCCAATTGTACACAGCTGTTATTGAGCCGCGTTTGAGTGTATTTTTCGGCCCTCCGCCTTCTTGTGTCCCTTTTGATTTTCATCCAACCTTTTGCTAAGTAAAACTGTCAATGACACAGCAACAAATATGTTAATAAATGTCGATTGTGAAATTCTTTTTTTCAGCGATCGATGGTGGTTGTGTCTAAGAACCGTTGCCCCGTGATGTTTTTTGGCGCATTCAGTCTGAAAATGTGCAATTAGAATCCCCTGACAGTAGTAGTGCGTCAAAGGACGTACCACTGCGCCATCTGTTCACACTTTACATTGGAGTACAGTATTTAAAATGAGCAACGCAAAAGTGCGCTGAGCCGAGTTTGTGATTGGCTGTTTTATTATGTAGTGCATTGTAAATCGCTTTTATGTTTGTCTTTGTAAACACAACTGCCAAGGGTCGCTTGATTCTATCAAATACAGGCCCACACCTTACGCGTGTTTCTTTCAGGCGAGTTATTCTTTCGGCTAGCCGCTCGCAAAGCTAGGAGGCGAGATTGTCTATGAAACGGTTTAATGGCTAGCTACGCAAGAATTAAGCACCAAGCGAGCAAGCTACCTAGCGTTCGAGGCGAGAATTCTAGCGTCACTCGCGGCGAGATGTGCCCAAGAAACGGTACTTACTCGCCCCACTCGCCAATCTCGCGTATTCTCGCCTGTAAGAAACAGGGGACATATAACATTGCATCTTGAGGGGTCCTGATTTGGCCTATGTGGTCCGCTGGACCCAAAAGCAACGACAATCAAATCAAATCATTGCATCTTGAGAGAAAAAGTAAAATTACTGCCGGGCCAAGCAAGGGTTTCACTTCAACTGCCTCGCCCGTGAACCTCAGCTGACAATAGAGAGGCAATTAAACAAGGCGCTTGGGGAAGAAGAAGAAAATCAACAAACACACACACTTCAATGATGTCTTATCGAACTCGGTTGAGGGGGACAAATGTCGCATTGCCTTTTTCTCATAAGCCGAACCGTGTGGGGTGGGAAGTTGCATGGTAGGGTGGAGGTTTGTCTGTGTGTCCCGAGGTCCCTTCGTGTACACTACATTGGGGTGTGCACGTTAAAGATCCCACGATTGACAAAAGGGTCTCTCCTGGCAAAATTGTATTGGCATAGATAAAAATGTCCACCAAAATACCCGTGTGACTTGGAATAATAGGCCGTTAAAAGTAGGATATGCGCCGAAATGGCTGCGATCTGCTGGCCGATGTGAATGCGTGATGTATTGTGTAAACAAATTCCATCTCACACGGCATAAATAAATCCCTGCGCCTTGAATATGTGCGCGATATAAATTGCATATAAGCTTCATATTGATTGATTGATTTTTGTGTGTGTGTGTGTGTGTGTGTGTGTGTGTGTGTGTGTGTGTGTGTGTGTGTGTGTGTGTGTGTGTGTGTGTGTGTGTGTGTGTGTGTGTGTGTGTTGGAAATGTATTTATCTGTGTGTCTTTTAGTGATTCCCACTCAATGGCCTGTCATCGTCAGTTTTGGGTCTGATATCAGCGAAGAATTCGGTGGATTCAAAATGCAGTTAACCATTGACGTGAGTCTCTCTCTCTCTCTCTCTCTCTCTCTCTCTCTCTCTCTCTCTCTCTCTCTCTCTCTCTCTCTCTCTCTCTCTCTCTCTCTCTCTCTCTCTCTCTCTCTCTCTCTCTCTCTCTCTCTCTCTCAGATGAGAAGGTAAAATGTTGGTTTTTTTGCCGATGAATCATCTGTTCACACCAGTCAGAAGTCTTTAGAATCCGTCAACCATTCTCTTCAAACAAGAATAGAAGAATTAACAGAGTGGTGCACTGATAATACAATGATTATTCACCCCATTAAAAAACCAAAGTTGTATTTATTACAACCAGACAAAAACACCTACTGAGACCTCTACAGCTAAAACTGTCAATCGATTCATTTCAAGTGCAGCAAGTTAAGGAGTATAAATTATAAGGTGTCACTGTTGATCAAGAATTAAAATGGCAAACTCACTTGAGTAAAATTTGCAAATTAGTATCTAAGAATTTTTATTTATTGTCTAAATTAAGGCATTAATAAGTAATCAAAAATTATGTTTCTAAATATTTACAATCACATTTCAGTCATGCCACAAAAAGATATGTATAAGTCAAGTTTAGCTTTCTCAGGAGCCTCTCTCTGGAATCCCATACCCATACACATCCGAAATACGACTTCTGTGAAAACGTTTAGGCGCCAGTTCCATTCACTCTTGATGTGTAAACATCATTCTTTTCGTGTCTGATACTGTTGTGCTTTTTGTGTTTTGTTTTTTGTGTGCATGTATTGGTAATCATAGTATACAAGCAAATGATCATAGGATGTTTGGATGTTTTTATATATGCAATGTATTCCACACTATATTGTGTATAATTTAACTATTTTTTCCTTTTGTTATGTGTATAAGAACATATAATTATGTGTGTGTTTTTCTTCTCCTTATAAATATTATGTGGATCCGTATTAAGTGTTTGCATAAGGGACATGTAAGATTAGGCTATGCCTGAAACCTCTCCTTTTGTAATAAAGTTCAGTTTCAGTTACAGTTTCTGTCTCTGTCTCTCTGTCTCTGTCTCTCTCTCTCTCTCTCTCTCTCTCTCTCTCTCTCTCTCTCTCTCTCTCTCTCTCTCTCTTTCTCTCTCTCTCTCTCTCTCTGTCATCAGTGACCGTGGTGCCAGTTATTTCGTCTCCAACAACTCATTTATGTCGTTGTATGCCTATGCTGTGAGACATAATCGCTATTACGAGTTTGTCGTGTGGCAGAGAGTTTTTCTGCATACTCGACTGCTGCTGACTCACTTCGGCTACGCCGTCGTGAGACATCTACAGTCTCGTGTGCAAGAAAACTCTCTGTCACACGACTGACTCGTAAGCGGGTATTATAACCGTTTTATTTTTACAGTCAAAAACATGTGCTGCAAGCAATGTTAATGACATTTGCGAGTGGGGAACTGTGAAGAGACGCTGTTGCAAAAGTGGAGACTACTGCTGTTTTAGCAAATGGCCACAACCTACGTTACCCAGCTATAAGACCTGCAACTCTTTCATTGGTTGCGGAGGAGGTATTTATTTTGACTTGCGTCTTCTAATATTTATAATAATTTGCTTGCTGACCTTGGGCAGTTTTAAAAAGCGATGACATTTTACAGCACCGTTGATCTTGGCCCAACTGTGAGTTTGTTCGCAAATGTGTCAATCTTCAAGGCGCTCATCTTCAATGTCATTCGATCTTTTAGCATTATGTCTTGTTGGGTCTTCAGGCATGGGAACCCATACGATTTGCAGTATTTTGTATGCATGATTGCCTAGAATACGCTCCGTACGCCAAGTTGAAAAATAATATGACGAGAAAAATTCCTACACCACTTTTCTTCACTAGCTGATCCACTATTTTGACACATGATTATAGTTTTGTGAGTAAACCTTGATAGAAGCATTTGTTTTAAATGTACAAGTAAACTTAATTACCGGTGCGACGGACGCATGAAAAGCATTTTTGAATCATAGGTGTTTAAATACTGTGCAGAGAACGCTAATGTTTTTTTGAAAATATACAAAGTTTGTTTTAGAATACCCCAAATGCAAAACAATAGCTCCAAGGTCTGGGTTTTGTTCGAGGGTACCATAGCGCTGCGTGTTGTTAAGGAGAGCCTTTGCTTTGGCCCCTCTTTATCCGCAGTAGAGTTGTGTATTTCTCTTCTGTTGATTAGTAAAGGGAAGTACTAAAACATAAACAACGGATTGTTAATTGATTGATAGATTAGTTCTTCTGCAGCACGATAAGAGGATTTTTTTAAACAAAAGTCTTTTGTGTACAATTTGCATGTGAAATTAATACTGCCATAACAGAAAGATGCAATTTCTCATAAGCTTAAACGCAAAAGAAAATTTTCTGATGTGGGCACGATTTAGTGCAGGGCTTTGTTTTAAAAACACAACCTTTTGTAAACAATTAAATGTTTGGGTTTTTATAATGTGGAAGGTATTCAATCGAAAATAGTGCTGCAATGACAAACATACTCTACATTTCTCAGAGGCTTAAACGCAAAACAAAATGTGCTGATACGTGCACGATTTCGTGAGGGGCTGACAGTCATTTATGTCAGCACTGAGCTTTCCTTGTCTTTGATGCGAAAGTAAGTGATGTATCTTCATGACAAATTGTGTGTCTGTGTGTGTCTTTGCGTGTGTGTGTGTGTGTGTGTGTGTGTGTGTGTGTGTGTGTGTGTGTGTGTGTGTGTGTGTGTGTGTGTGTGTGCAGTAATGGGACACATACGTTTCGGACGGAACATCCCTTTTTTTGGAAAATCCCAAAAGATGGAAAATCCCGATTTATGAATCTGCAAAATCAGATTGCGTAGGTGTTGTCGAGGTGAAAAGTACAAGAACGAAAACCACAACATGTTGGCAAGCCGAATGGAATATCTCATCGACAGACACCCCTTTTAGAAAAAAACATCGTTATAGTGTGACGCAAATAAATACAACGGAACGCATTGACACTTTGTTTTCATTGTTTTGTTGACTGTGTGGTGAGTGAAAGGCTGGCGGCATTGATTGACGTTAAATAAACTCGACACAAACAGTATTGCATCCTATTAGGTACCCAAACTAAAACATTCATTTCCGTGTCATTTCATTCGCATTTTCTGTGCCATAAAATTCACTTAGCTGTCTGGCTCACTTTTCGAATCAAAGTGTCCTTCTACAGGGGTCACGTAACCGCCTTCCAAATTAGGGTACCCCAAAAATAAACCTTACAAAAACGTGAGATAGTAATTTAAAAATCGACAAACATTCAGAATATGCATAACTTGCCAAGTTTGAAAGACGCGGAGATAGTCAAACCAATTATTCCTGGAACATTCTGTTTTGTTTTGGTATCTTTCAAACAACCGGGTCTGGTTAGATAATTAGTTTGACTGTCTCCTCGTATGTCAAATATTGTGAATGTTCATCCATTTTGGTTATTGGTATCTAACGTTTTTTATAGGGTCGATTTGGGGGAAGTTAGTCACACGATCCTTAAAAAATAAATGTTGATCTAACACACACAAGGTAATAATGCATGAACATCGTTATTTGTTTGCTCATGCCATCTGTGAGGTGGTGCGAACACATACACTCAGACAGACACACTCTCACACACACTCTCACACACACACACACACACACACACACACACACACACACACACACACACATATACCCACTCACACACATATCCACTCACACACACACACACACACACACACACACACACACACACACACACACACACACATGTGCCACATAATTTGTATAAACCTTGACAAGATATTGGTGTAAGACGGTGACCACGAGGTGGACAGCGAAAGTTCAGCATTGGTACGAGGAGAAGTAATCACGACGAAGACCACAAAAGTACGGGTTACTTCCCGTGCATCTCCGAGGAATCAAGAACGAGGGAATGACGAATGTTGACCATCGCAAAACAAATAAACAAATGGATTATTTAATTAATTTGTTTGAGCAAAATAGCTGCGTCTGAGATAAAGTGTCGCTTTTTTTGTCAGCTGATCTGTCTGCCTGGCTATCTGTCTGTTTGTCTCCGGTTGTGTCTTGTGTTTGTATGTGTGATGGTGTACGTTTAAAGAATAGATACACGTTGGAGTGTTTTAGCATATCACCAATTGATGTCCCTAAAAGATACTTCCCTGTGAGGACGTTGAGCCCCCCCTCCCCCCCCCCCCCCACATGTTGCTATACGTTGGAGTCAAGTACACCACAAAACTACCTCTGCAGAAGTACCTTCGAGTTAATATTAAATATTTGAATTGGAAATGTGTACACATCAACAATTGTCGCCAAGGATCACAACAGAAGCTGTCCGATTCAATTAACGTGTGACCATTTGTATGCGCGTGTGTGTTTGTGTGTATGTTCGTATGTGTGTTCGTTCTTGCGTGCGTGCGCGTGTGTGTGCGTGTGTGTGTGTGCCTGTGTGTCTGTGTGCGTGTGTGTGTGTATGTGTGTGTATGTGTGTGTGTGTTTATGTGCGTGTATACTTTAGTGTGTGTGTGTGTTTGCGTGTGTGTGTGTGTGTGTGTGTGTGTGTTACGGAGGATTTTTCGTGTAAGTGTATGTGTGTATTTGTTACTATCAGAAAATGCATGTTCTACTCTGTTTACCAAATCAACTCCTTCTCATACGCACACAGCACTCATACTAGGCACAAAGTCTTAAACACGTTACTGCCCTTTGCCCTCGAACTTATATTCAAAACATCAACACAAAAATACAAATAAGTTATCTCTCATGCAGTCAACAAATCTCTTGCATTCACGTGGAAGAATAATAGCTTGAATAACACGTAGGAGACTAACTGTCTCTCGATTGACGAAGTCCTCGTCTCACACAATCCTTCTGTCGATTATGTTTCCTGTTAAACACAGTATCACTTTACGCACATTTCACATAATTATTACGTAATTCTTCAGTGGTAATTCACACATTCAGTGACTACTCACATACCAGCGGGTACATTCACTGGATCCATATCACCCAACGACAGAATACAGCTCGTGGTGATATGGGATGGGGTTCCACCGGTTTCCAGAACTCCTGCGCTGCTACAACCTTGCGCCCACAATCAACCGCTTCGTGGCGCCAAGGAGGGGATGCCAGTCTCTTCTCTCTCTCTCGCAGCCGAGTGCATCCTTCACTCCCACCGGGGTGCTGTGTAAAAAGTGAAACTTCTCCACAAAATAATACTTCCATTTTTTCTCAATACTATCCATTCATCCGTCAACTAGCTTATGCTGTTACAGTATTTACAACAGCTCATTCACAAATGACTTCATTACAAAAGAACATACACACATTCCTTTTCAAAATGGCTGACAACAGCTCACGCTTTCCAACCCAATTTACAACATGACTCTCACAGTCATTTTATAAGTCAATATTACTGAGCAAAATACAATTCAATAAATACCTGTATATTCACAGCATAGAATCACACATGATTCTTCCACAACACGAGTCGTAACATTCGACCTCAATGTTTGGTGAGCAATATTCCGACCCAACGTGGAGACAATGACAGGGACGTCTGTCTTCTCCAGTTGTCAGTAATAGTCTACCTTTTACAATCCAACATGGCTACCTCCTGTTAGCAATCTCCTCTCTCATTGGTCAATAGTAGCAAATGAAAATATACTTTGCAAAAACAGGCCACCTCATTTCAACAGGTGATATCTACACTCATGCCTTCACTCATGTGAACAAAAAGTATGGCAAGCCAATATGTACACATTTGTTAAACAATTTTTAGACTGAACTGTGTACAAATCCATTTGTCACAGTGTGTGTGTGTGTATGCGTGCGTGTGTGTGTGTGTGTGTGTGTGTGCGGTTGCGCGCGTGTGTGTGTGTGTGTGTGTGTGTGTGTGTGTGTGTGAGTGAGTGTGTGTGTGTGTGAGTGGGTTTGTGTGCGTGCGTGTGTGTGTGAGTGGGTGTATGTGTGTGTGTGTGTGTGTGTGTGTGTGTGTGTGGGACAAAAGAGAGGGGGGGCACCGAGAGATGGGGGGGAGACAAGATACAGTGTACTCTCTCTCTCTCTTTCTCTTTCTCTTTCTCTTTCTCTTTCTCTCTCTCTCTCTCTCTCTCTCTCTCTCTCTCTCTCTCTCTCTCTCTGTCACTCTGTCCCTCTCTCTTTCTCTCTCTTCCTCTCTCTCTCTGTCTCTCCCTCTGTCTTTGTCTCTGTCCCTCTCCCTCTCTCTCTCTCTTTCTGTCTCTCCCTCTCTCTCTCTCTCTCTCTCTCTCTCTCTCTCTCTCTGTCTCTCCCTTTGTCTCTGTCTTTGTCCCTCTCCCTCTCTCTCTCTCTCTCCCTCCCTCTCCCTCCCCCCTCTCTCTCTCTCTCTCTCTCTCTCTCTCTCTCTCTCTCTCTCTCTCTCTCTCTCTCTCTCTCTCTCTCTCTCTCTGTCTTAGACGACTACCCATAGTCTTTTCACAATCACTGATTCAGCCAAGTAATGATTCGACACTCCCAGCTAGCAAGCTTTCGTCGGCCGACTGACGATTTCAGTCGGGTGACGTCGTCAAATGTCGTGTGTCGACGTCCGTTGTCGCGCCGATATCGTTTTGACTGTGTGTAAAACTCGGCAAATGTACATAATAAACCCCGACATCGGCCCGACGCAATGTTGCTGTCGATAAAAATATGCAGAGTTACGGGAGATAACAACTTGAATTTATTATCATTATTTTAGCATTTGTTACGTCCCCTGTTCAAGCGTCGGGAACGGCGTGACATGACTCTGCAAATGCGAAACTAAATTATTCATATTTGTTGACTTTTTCACATAGGAGTAGGATAATTAATTGTAAGTTTTGTTTGTATATTTGCAATCAAATACAGCATGAGCTCAAACCATGAGTTTTACATTTTAAAAATACGCCATCATATATACTTGAAATACTCTAATAGCTTTCCTTACGGTACAAACAAGATTGAGTGTGAAGATGGCCGGCTAGCTGCTACTTTCCCGCGTGAGCAAAGTTTATTTGTTTTCTTAGTTCAAGTTAATATCGAAAGAAGAGACATTCTTGCGAATGTTGGACAGCACATTGATGATATGTTATCCGAGACGAATGTCGCCTCGGGATCTCAATCTGAGTGCTGGTCCCAGTGCCACGTGGTGGCGGTGATAGTTGACAAGTTAAAATTGTGTAGCCAAGGACGGATGGAAACCTACAGGTGTGTTCAAGCTGTTAACGTCAACTCGAGGACAACCGACGGATCCAGCGAGTAAGTGATTTTGGTTTTTTTTCTTTAATGTTAGTTTTGCTGTTATACAGTGGGGGGGGGGGGGGGGGGGAGTACATACTGCTGTATCTGTAGATGTAGGTGTTTTGTCCTGTACAGTGGGGGGGGGGGGGGGGGGGGGTGGAGTACATACTCATGATACTGCTGAATCTGTAGCTTTAAGTGTGGTTTGCACTGTTACACTTGGGGGGTGGGGTGTATGTATACTGATGTATCTGTAGCTGTAGGTGTGTGTATTGCATTGTAACACTTGGGGGGGGGGGGGGTACATACTGATCTATCTGTAGCTGGTGGTGTGTTTTGCACTGATGCACACCAATCTTACATGGACCAATCTTACATGGTCCAACCTTACATGGTCCAAACCTACATGGTCCAATCTTACATGGTCCAGTCGTGGTGACGATTTTAAACCATGTTGGGTCACGCATGGTCCAATCTTACATGGTCCAATCTTACATGGTCCAATCTTACATGGTCCAACCTTACATGGTCCAATCTTGCATGGTCCAATCTTGCATGGTCCAATCTTGCATGGTCCAACCTTACATGGTCCAACCTTACATGGTCCAACCTTACATGGTCCAATCTTACATGGTCCAACCATACATGGTCCAACCTTACATGGTCCAATCTTACATGGTCCAACCATACATGGTCCAACCTTACATGGTCCAATCTTACATGGTCCAATCTTACATGGTCCAACCTTGCATGGTCCAATCTTACATGGTCCAATCTTACATGGTGCAATATTACATGGTCCAACCTTACATGGGCCAATATTACATGGTCCAATATTACATGGTCCAATCTTACATGGTCCAATCTTACATGGTCCAATCTTACATGGTCCATATATATATTATTGGACCATGTAATATTGGACCATGTAAGATTGGACCATGTAAGGTTGGACCATGTAATATTGGACCATGTAAGATTGGACCATGTAAGGTTGGACCATGTAATATTGGACCATGTAAGATTGGTCCAATCTTACATGGTCCAACCTTACATGGTCCAACCATACATGGTCCAATCTTACATGGTCCAATATTACATGGTCCAATCTTACATGGTCCAACCATACATGGTCCAACCTTACATGGTCCAATCTTACATGGTCCAATATTACATGGTCCAACCTTGCATGGTCCAATCTTACATGGTCCAATCTTACATGGTGCAACCTTACATGGTCCAATCTTACATGGTCCAACCATACATGGTCCAACCTTACATGGTCCAATCTTACATGGTCCAATCTTACATGGTCCAACCTTGCATGGTCCAATCTTACATGGTCCAATCTTACATGGTGCAATATTACATGGTCCAACCTTACATGGGCCAATCTTACATGGTCCATATATATATTATTGGACCATGTAATATTGGACCATGTAAGATTGGACCATGTAAGATTGGACCATGTAAGATTGGACCATGTAAGGTTGGACCATGTAATATTGGACCATGTAAGATTGGACCATGTAAGGTTGGACCATGTAATATTGGACCATGTAAGATTGGTCCAATATTACATGGTCCAACCTTACATGGTCCAACCATACATGGTCCAATCTTACATGGTCCAATATTACATGGTCCAATCTTACATGGTCCAACCATACATGGTCCAACCTTACATGGTCCAATCTTACATGGTCCAATCTTACATGGTCCAACCTTGCATGGTCCAATCTTACATGGTCCAATCTTACATGGTGCAACCTTACATGGTCCAATCTTACATGGTCCAACCATACATGGTCCAACCTTACATGGTCCAATCTTACATGGTCCAATCTTACATGGTCCAACCTTGCATGGTCCAATCTTACATGGTCCAATCTTACATGGTGCAATATTACATGGTCCAACCTTACATGGGCCAATCTTACATGGTCCAATATCACATGGTCCAATCTTACATGGTCCAATCTTACATGGTCCATATATTTATTATTGGACCATGTAATATTGGACCATGTAAGATTGGACCATGTAAGATTGGACCATGTAAGGTTGGACCATGTAATATTGGACCATGTAAGATTGGACCATGTAAGGTTGGACCATGTAATATTGGACCATGTAAGATTGGTCCAATCTTACATGGTCCAACCTTACATGGTCCAACCATACATGGTCCAATCTTACATGGTCCAATCTTGCATGGTCCAACCTTACATGGTCCAACCTTACATGGTCCAACCTTACATGGTCCAATCTTACATGGTCCAACCTTACATGGTCCAACCTTACATGGTCCAATCTTACATGGTCCATATATATATTATTGGACCATGTAATATTGGACCATGTAAGATTGGACCATGTAAGGTTGGACAATGTAAGATTGAACCATGTAAGATTGGACCATGCGTGACCCAACATGGTTTAAAATCGTCACCACGAGTTTTCGTCACACCCAACAATTCAAAGTGTGGTGCAACACACGAACACTATCTAATGTTTTAGCCATTGGTTTGGATGAGCACGACAAACATTTCGTCTGCTTCTAAAGGTGCTACCGCCTCAGAACCGCAGGCGCGAAGAAAAGTTCGCAGGGATTTCCCGATTGCATAACCGGAAACGAAAGGGATCGCTACGAACTAAGTTTCGTTGGTCAATCTAAAGCTAGCTAATAAGCACCATTGTACTTCCTATGTCTTGAATTAACAGCTTTGTGTTGCATGACCTTGGATGACCTTGACCTTGGGTCAAGGTCACATGTATTTTGGTAGGAAAAATGTGTAAAGCAGTTCTTAGTGTATGATGTCATTGCTAGGTTTAGTTATTTGACCTTGACCCTGAAGGCCAAGGTCATGTAAAGGTCAAGGTCAAGCATGTGAGTCGTATGGGCTTTGCCCTTCTTGTTTATACTGCTGTAGCTGTACGGGGAGGGGGGGTATACTGCTGTAGCTGTTAGTGATTTTTGCACTGTTACACGGGGGGGGGGGGGGGGGGGGTGGGGGTGGAGTACATACTGCTGAATCTGTAGCTGTAAGTGTGGTTTGCACTGTTACACTTGGGGGGTGGGGTGTATATACTGATGTATCTGTAGCTGTAGGTATTGCATTGTAACACTTGGGGGGGGGGGTGTACATACTGATCTATCTGTAGCTGTAGGCGTGTTTTGTACTGTTACACTTGGGGGGGGGGGGGGGGCGGTTTGTACATACTGATGTAGCTGTAGGTGTGTTATGTACTGTTACAGTAGGCGGGGAGGGGGGGGGGTTGAACATACTGCTGTATATGTAGCTGTAGGTGTGTTTTGCACACAGGGGGTGGGGGGGGGGTTGTACATACTGCTGTATCTGAAGGTCTAGATGTGTTTTGCACTCTACACGGGGGAAGGCGGTTGAGTGTTGTACATACTGCTGTATCTGAAGCTGTAGGTATGTTTGGTACTGTTACAGTGGTGGCAGCGGGGGGAGGGGGATGTACATAATTCTGAATCTGTAGCTGTAAATGAGTTTTGTACTGTTACAGTGGTGGGGGGGGGGGGGGTTGGGGGTTGTACATACTGCTGTAGCTGTAGGTGTGTTTTGCACTGTTACTAAGGGGGAGGGGAGGTGTACATACTGCTGTAGCTGTAGCTGTAAGTAATTTTTGCACTGTTACACTTGGGGGGTTGTATATACTGCTGAATCTGTTGCTGTAGGTGTGTTTTATACTGTAATACTGAGGGGGGGGGGGTGTATACGGCTGTATCTGTAGCTGTAGGTGTGTTTTGTACTGTTACAGTGAGGGCGGTAGGGGCGGGGTGTTCTACATACTGCTGTATCTCTAGCTGGTGATTTGTTTTGCACTGTTACACTGGGGGGGGGGGGGGGGGTTGTACACACTGCTGTATCTGTAGGTTTGTTTTCCACTGTAACACTGGGGGGAGGGGGGGTTATACTGCTGTAGCTGTAGCTGTAAGTGAATTTTGCACTGTTACACTTGGGGGGGGGGGGGTGGTGGTGGTACATACTGCTGTATCTGTAGCTGCACCCAGCCAGCAAGACATTAGCGGTCGATAGTCGGCCGAACACCCTTCAAAAAGTCGGGCAGGTGACGTCAAAAGATACGACGCGGGTGTTGGCCCGACTAACTTTTGCAAAGAGGCAACGAGGCGGCCGACAGGCGGCCGAACACCTGTACTATGGCGGCACGCATCCGGTCCGATGTTAATCGGCCCGATGGCTTGTTGGACCTGCGGCCCGACACCTTATGCCGACATCGTCCCGATGTCTTCCCGCTGAAATCGATATCTTCCCGATGTCGGCATAAGGTGTCGGACCGCAGGTCAAACAAGTCATCGGGCCGATTAACATCGGACCGGATGCGTGCCGCCGTAGTGCAGGTGTTCGGCCGCCTATCGGCCGCATCGTTGCCTCTTTGCAAAAGTTAGTCGGGCCAACACCCGCGTCGTATGTTTTGACGTCACCGGCCCGACTTTTTGAAGGGTGTTCGGCCGATTATCGGCCGCTAATGTCTTGCTGGCTGGGCTGGCTTTGTGTGTGTGTGTGTGTGTGTGTGTGTGTGTGTGTGTGTGTGTGTGTGTGTGTGTGTGTGTGTGTGCAGATATATCTCAAAAACTACCTGATGGATTTTGATGAACATTGGTTTACAAAAATATTCTTGAGAGCAATCGTTAGTGAAGCTGTTCTCCGATATTTGATTGCGTTAATTGATGTCGTCATATTTTCCGTTTGCAAAAGTTGAGGCCGCACTGTCAGAAAGAAGAACAAATGAATATATGTGGAAATTGCAAACCCGGCCAGAAGACAGACACGGAAAAAATGTAGGATGCTGATTATATGTAACTAGCAGTTAAGCCCGGCTTCGCCCGGGAGTAAGCGGAGCCCTGTAGCAATTTAAGACGCTCGCTATCCCATTATCATTAGCTTTACCTCCTTTCTTTGGATACAAAACAAGAGGCGAAGCCATCAAGGCTCACGTAAGAAATCGACAAACAGTAACACAAACTCAATCACACACACACACACACACACACACACACACACACACACACACACACACACACACACACACACACACACACACACACACACACACACACACACACACACAGAGCATAGGTGAAACTGTGCAAGAAAGCGAGACACTAGATCTAGATCTGTCTGTCTGCATGTAGCCTACTTACAAGGACACGACTGCCAACTAGTCTCGGCGCGCTCAAAATAATAATGACCGAGACTGTCAGTACTTCCTTCGCGTGACGTCTAACCCTCTTACGTCATGATGTGACGTCAATGTAATGTGACGTCTTCAAATGTTAGAGTTTCTACCACAGACATACACACGCACAGACGCACGCACGCACGCACGCACGCACGCACGCACGCACAGACAGACAAAGTTACGATCGCATAGGCTACACTTACGTGAGCCAAAAAGAGTTATCTCCCTTACCTTCTAGAAATTTCCGGAACTGTCCAGTTAATTTTTCATTCTTCTTTTCTTCCCCTCATAGGAGCAATAGCGAGTCTCTAATATGCCTGGCATGATGTGCTTGCTACAGGTGAACAGTAGACACTGAACTGGTCTTGCACCATATACCCAGCCAGCACCCCGATATCGGTCCGATATCGGACCGATATCGGACCGATATCGGATACGATATCGGGTCGATATCGGATTCCGATATCGGTCCGATATCGGATTGCAAATCGGGTCGATATCGGACCGATATCGGATTACGACATCGGACCGATATCGACCCAATATCGACCCGATATCGGTCCGATATAGAGAATCGGTATCGGCCTCATATCAGATCCCGATATCGGCGCGATATCAAATCCCGATGTCAGATTGCAAATTGGGTTGATACCGGGTCAATATCGGATTACGACATTGGTCCGATATCGGTCCGATATTGGTCCGATATAGAGAATCGATATCAGATCCCGATAGCGGACCGATATCGGATTGCAAATCCGGTCGATATCGGACCGATATCGGATTACGACATCGGACCGATATCGACCCGATATCGGTCCGATATAGAGAATCGTTATCGGCCTCATATCAGGGCGCGACATCAAATCCCGATGTCAGATTGCAAATTGGGTTGATACCGGGTCGATATCGGATTACGACATTGGTCCGATATCGGTCCGATATCGGTACGATATAGAGAATCGATATCGGATCCCGATATCAGATCCCGATATCAGATTGCAAATCAGGTCGATATCGGACCGATATCGGATTGCAAATCGGGACGATATCGGGTCGATATCGGATTCCGACATTGGACTAATATTGGTCCGATATCGGTACAATATAGAGAATTGATATCGGCCTAACATCGGGAACCAATAATGGACCGATATCGGGAACCGATAAGGGTGGTGCCCTTCTATGGTGCCCTTTCGTCAATTCCTTTAAGTTTCAGCTTTGCAACCATACTTCCCCCGGAACCTGAAAACTTTGGTTTCCTGGAAGCTGCCCGCAGAGTCGATGAAGCAAAACCAGCGAATAGTTGGCATTAATTATCTGATCATCTTTGAACCTCTGACTTTACTTCTTGACTAATGAAAACATGCTTCATGCTTGGCAATTGCTTTCGCACTTGTTCGTCTTTGACCTGCACTAAAACTTGCTGTAATCCGTAAATATTAGATTTCTGGCCCAAGAACAGAAGAAAATTTAAAAGGAGACAGAAATGATAAGATGATGTAGTTGATAAACATTGTCACACAAGTACAAATGAAAGTGAGTCAATAAACATTGTCACACAAGTACAAATGAAAGTGAGTCAAAGGCAGAATGAGAATAATTTAATAACCAACTGTATCATTGAAAACACATACTGTAAGTTACCAATGCAACATAAACAAATTACAACTATCAATTAAAATTCAACAGTTAATACAATTAATAACTGACCTTGTGATAAGATAACTCATCCACTGAAATGTCATCCACTCTGCTGCCAAAGGACGGGATTGAACCCATGACTCACAGCATTGCAGAGCAGACCACTAACCAATGGGTCCTCACCGAATAATTATGGAGTGTCACGATTCATGTGACCCATCAAAGTCAAAGTATTTAATTCCATAATGCGATAGCCCCCTTGGAATAAGGAAATAACAATAACTTCACAAAACGCATGAATCAAATTAACACAAAGGAGACGGGAAAATCGTCGCAAACGGATAACCAGTTATGAAATCAATTATAACTAAATAAGTCTTTCGATTTGCAACAAACAACGGACTGGTCACGCAACGGTTGTGTCCAGTCATGATAATCAAAACAAATGATTGTTACGCTCCAATTCTTCACAAGGGGGGGGGGGGGGGGACGGGAAATGTTCAGACCATCTCTTTTATCCTCACGGTGCTTTCCTCGCTCATCCTCTGAAACATATCAGCTAGGTTAGACCATTGATGTTCTTTGTCTCCGTCATATCTGGCATCGTCTGTCACCTTCCGCCTATCAGCGTCACTCGCAACAACATCACTCCGCACCATACAGCCTGAATCTGACACTGTCAGCTGCGATTGAAAGTTGGAGACACACAACGTAGCACCACCGACGCACTTTTTCATGGCCGCCTTTGTCGAACATCAAAAACGCAGTATCGCCATTGTTCAGTCGCCACAACAGTCGGTATTGAACGATGTCAGCCCATTCTCCGACATAATTGCACATAGCATTTGTTCCAAAACAGTAGGCCTAGGGAATCCTTGCAGAGGCATTATATCATATATAATATATGTAGCTCGGCATTATATCATGTAGAGGCAAAATAACACAAAATGAAGAGAGAGTGAATCCGAGAGGCGTGTTCCTTGCTGGCTGTCAGCACATTAACACTAATTTTATTTACCATCTTCATCTTAGTCCTCGTCCTCGTTTTCTGTGTTGATCTTCGACATCCTCCCACCATGCAGACGATCCGACAATCCTGTCAACCACTTCGCAAGCACCTGTTCGAATTGCTTGTTGTCGGTTTGAATATGGCGCTTCCTCACGGCCAGCTGCAGTAATAAGATTAACCGTTATGACGCAACAAGATGATCATATAAAATGTTGACATTGTATGAACATGTTTGTGCTTTCATAAGGAGACATGCTGTCAGCAAAACCTCCCTCACCTTTCATTTGTTCTTCACCATTTCTTCCATCACTGGCAGATTTATTTGTCTACATTCAATGTGTGTGTGTGTGTGTGTGTGTGTGTGTGTGTGTGTGTGTGTGTGTGTGTGTGTGTGTGTGTGTGTGTGTGTGTGTGTGTGTGTGTGTAGAGAGGTATTTTTATAAATCTGAAAGAATAAAAACTGTTTATTATGCACAACAGAACCATAAAAGGATTCTTAGTTAAAATCACCATTTTATTTTTACAACAACAATAAAGAAAATCAGCAACCACCTAAACACACACAGTGACACAAACACACACAGTGACACACACACACACACACCTATGAAACAAACACACTGTTTAGTCTCATATATTCCAAGAGAAAAAAATACATCAAGTCTCAATAATTAGCAAAACTATCTTCCAAGTTCATAGGCATAGGCGATACTCACTCAACGTTTTACGTGATGCATGATGATCGACTGTTTGGAACACTCTTGAAACCAGTCCAGTTCTGTCTTCCTCCTTCTGTCTTAGTATTGGACTGTCCAGTCAGGATCGTTTCTGATGTTGTATAACATAGTGCTCTAGCAACTGCCTGTTTTCAATCTTCCCAACGCATTTCGCCATTTGTTTACTCAGTAACTGCCGGACAAGTAATTCTGAGTGACCTCCCGTGATCGCCAAGGGACATTACTCTCATACTTTTCTCTGTCGAATCGAACTCAAGAAAGTTTGTACTGTATTTTTACCGTTTTTAACACTCTTGCAACTTCAAAGCCAGTGTGTCTGCTGATATAAGATAACATGCTGCACTTCAGCATATATCAGGACTACACAATACAGATCTTATGACGCTGAGCGAATGGCAAATGGAACTTTCAGGTAATGTTACTTCACTGTGTGACTTGTGTACAAAATCCGTTGGCATTGTGATTGTTGACTTATTTTTGATACGAGTCACCAATATCAAAGCAATATCATGCATAACGATTGGAAAGGTTAATTTATCTCTCTTTCTCTTTCTTTCCTGCCTTCTGTCTTTCTAGTTTCTTGCTCTGTCTGTCTTTCTCAGTTTCAGTCTCTCTGTCTGTTTCTCTCTCCCTGTCTGTCTGTCTGTCTGTCTGTCTGTCTGTCTGTCTGTCTCTCTCTGTCTCTCTCTCTCTCTCTCTCTCTCTCTCTCTCTCTCTCTCTCTCTCTCTCTCTCTCTCTCTCTCTCTCTGATATTTTATTTCTCTCTGTCAATCTGATAATTGCCACACATTTTCACACATTTGTTCAATCTCACAGCTTCTGGTCTAATCCATTACTGTACAGTAACATTTATAAGAGATCTCAGAGAGTTATTTTCGAAAATCGTCTTTTCAAAGACACTTAAAACAAGTTTTGATTGACCACTGTTCTCTACTGTAATGCAACTCACACATCAATGCTTTCATTGCAGGGCCGGGAGGAGTTACCATGAGGATACCATAAAGCATTCACAGGGATGTAAACTACAAGTTACAACCCTGACAAGTGACATTCTGGCTTTTGAGGCCAAGTAAGTGTGTGTGTGTGTGTGTGTGTATGTGTGTGTGTGTGTGTGTGTGTGTGTATGTGTGTGTGTGTGTGTGTGTGTGTGTGTGTGTGTGTGTGTGTGTGTGTGTGTTTGCAGGTAAAATCCACGTTAACGCTTGATGAATGTTCCAGCAGTCATATTATATTTATAACTGAAAATCATTTATGAGAGAAGGCAGTGTTGTTGTCAGGGTTCGGTCTGGGGTCATTAATACATGCTTATGACGCATTGTTCTAAATCTTGGCTGGTCGACCATCACATCAATTTCGACATAAAGAACTATAAGAGGTCTTCTGACAGAACAATTTGTTGTAGCCGGGACATCTGGACCTATACATATTTTTAGTCCAGGTCCAACTGACATATTATTGTCTTACTTTTACTCAGTCTTAGTCTTGGAAAAAACTTCGGGAAGGTGTTCTGTGTGTGTTGGGGGGAGGGGGGGGGTGTTATCCATGCCAGGCAGCATTGACTAAGAGCATTTCATTCAAACACAGAAGAATGCTATCAAAGTTAGCATATATATATACACACAAGTAAATTCAACAAATATTGGCATAATGCAAAGACAATGTAAACCTTATTTACCTTCAGTTCTATATTTAGCAAAGAGCATTAACAAAGAAGACATAATTATAGTGTTTACACTGAAGTTCTCAAATCACACTGAATTCTTTATGTTTTAAGATTGTTGCATTCTCTGTCTTTGCAGATGTCATAGCATTTGGAGCAGATCTTCAAAGTCTCCTATTGCAGACATGCCATCGTCTGCACTGGTTGTATCAACAACTTTTTCCAAGGCTGGTGCTGCAGATTTAACAAGTATATATCGTCTGCTGCAAACTCAACATTAACAACTTGTCTGTCTGCTCCTGCTTCGAATTCAACAATTCTTGTTGTCTGGTGCTGCTGCAAAGTGAATGACTTCTTCGTTTGCTGCTGCAGGTTTAACAAGTATATCGTCTGCTGCAAATTCAACAACTTCTTTGTCTGCAGATGACTCTACAAATTCAACAACTTCTGTGTCTGCTCCTGCTTCAAATTCAACAATTCTTTTTATCTGCTGCTGCAAAGTGAATGACTTCTTTCTCTGCTGGTGGTGTTGCAAATAACCTCATCTTTCCTTGTGTCTCTGGCATCATTCGGATACATGTACAAGATACCTAGCTGTGCGAAGACTATTTTTTTTAAACCCAAAAGATGGAATAGAATTGGTAAATTTCTAGGTACAGAACCTAAAAGTGGGATACAAGTATCCAAACTCACTTCCAGAAACTTTAGAACTGATTCAACTTCCGACATTTTTATCATGGTTTTATGGTGTGTGTTTTTTTAAATGTACAGTATATATATCATGGAAATGATGAATAAATGTTTAGAACATATTCTCACAACATATTTCTAATGGTTTTATTTATTTGTCTTTTGTTTTGTTTCATGTTAGCATGCACACTTCCTTCTTCTTCTTCTTCTGGATTCGTGGGATGAAACTCCCACGTACACTCGTGTTTTTGCACGAGTGGAATTTTACGTGTATGACCGTTTTTATGTGTGGTTCTTTTTATGTTTGCACTCAACATAAAAAACACACGTTTCAATAACTTGAATCTAACCATTATATTGTGCTTTTTATTTGGTAAAATTGACATTAGCCGTCAACGAAAATTAACTTTAATTTAACTTTATATTATGGTTTTGTTTTAATGAACGTTAATTTAATGTTAATTTAACGTTAAATTAACGTAAAAACTAAACGTTTATCTCAGGAGCAAACTTGGAATCCAATATCGGATCGATATCGGGCAGATATGGGATATCTTGGTCTGAGGGAGAAAAAAAATTCTAATAAAAAGTTTAATTATAGTTTTATTTTTGTTCTTTGTATCGGACCTATATCCAATATTGGCCCAATGTCGTAATCCTATATCGACCCGATTTGAAATCCGATATCGGGATCCGATATCGACCCGATATCGTATCCCGATATCGGTCCGATATCGGTCCGATATCGGGGTGCTGGCTGGATATCTCGGACCAAGATATCCGATATCTGCCTGATATCGGTCGGATATTGGATTCCAAGTTTGCTCATCAGATTAACGTTAAATTAACGTCAACTTTATTGGCCCAATGTCGGAATCCAATATCGGTCCGATATCGACCCGATATCGTATCCGATATTGGTCTGATATCGTGCCAATATTGGTGTGATGGATGGGATTGTATTGGCGATGATGTGAAAACTTGGAATCCAATATCGGACCGATATCAGAATATCTTGGTCCGAGGAAAAAAAAAATCAATACAAAATTTAATTATAGTTTTATGTTGGTTCTTTTTATTTTCGCACTCAACGTAAAAAAACACATGTGTATAAATAACGTTAATCTAACCATTAAATTATTTTATTTCGTAAAACTGACATTAGCCGTAAACAAAATTAACTTTAATTTAACGTTATATCCGATATCGGTCCGATATCGGTCCGATATCGGATTCCAAGTTTGCTCATCAGATTAACATTAAACTAATGTTAACTTAATTAAAGTAAAAAGTTAACATTAATTTAATGTTAATCTGATGAGCAAACTTGGAATCCGATATCGGTCCGATATCGGTCCGATATCGGATTCCAAGTTTGCTCATCAGATTAACATTGAATTAGTGTTAACTTAATTAACGTAAAAAGTTAACATTAATTTAATGTTAATCTGATGAGCAAACTTGGAATCCGATATCGGTCCGACACCAATATCGTTAATATAAATGAGAAATAAAAGAGGTCCTAAGACAGAACCCTGAGGGACACCAGCAGAAGGGGTAGCATAACTTGATTTGGTTCCTTTCAATACTACTGCTTGTCTGCGATCGCTCAAGTAATGTTCAAACCAAACAAGCAAGGGACCTCTTATACCTATCGCCTCAAGCTTGTGGAGCAGACCGCGATGCCAGACTTTATCAAAAGCTTTGGATACATAAAAAAATATTGCCTGTGACATAATGTTTTTATCAAGTGCAACACAAAAATCATCATATATACTCAATAGTTGATAAACAGTCGAATCACCAGCAATAAAACCAGATTGGCAGTGTGTAATCAAATCATAATTTTTCAAATAACCAAACACACGGATTTGTATACATTTTTCAAGCACCTTCCCAATACAACTCAGCAAAGAGATTGGACAGTAGTTGGAACAAGCACTCCTATCGCCTTTCTTAAAAATGGGCGTAATGTGAGCAGTTTTCCAGACAACTGGAAAAACACCCTCAGACAAGGATCTGTTAAAGAGAACTGTAAGCGGTGGAACGATAACAGGTAATCCATCTACAAGCAATTTATTATGTATTCCGTCAGGGCCCACGGCCTTGGATAAATTTAAATTCCTTAACACTTGGACAACTTCAGCTTCTGTTGATTCAAAAGTCGATAAAGATGTATTACATCAATTTGCCTCGGGCAGGGGATCGTCTGGATTTTCAACTTTAGACTGGCTTTCAAAATAAGTATTAAACAATATCGTTTTTTCACAAATGTTATCAATAATTTTTCCATTATCTTCTAGCGGTGGAATTTCGTTACATGCAACACCTTTTTTCTTCAAGAAGGAATTAACAAGTTGCCACCAATTTTTGCTTAAAAACAATTTCATCTTATTCCTTGTCCGTTCCTGTTTCCAAAAACATATAGATATGATATGTTTGGATTAAAAACACGTTCAGAAAGTTAAAAAGAATAGAGATATTATTTCAACTGGCCGACTTGGGGCAAAACGAATTTGAGTGCAGTATGCCCCATTCGTTATAGATAATTTAAGTCTAAATTTAAGTAAGAAGTAACAGCGATTGTTATTGGTATATGCAATTGTGATGTATACTTATGACTTGTTCTCTCTCTCTCTCCCTCTCTCTCTCTCTCTCTCTCTCTCTCTCTCTCTCTCTCTCTCTCTCTCTCTCTCTCTCTCTCTTTCCCCCCCCCCCTTGGGGTGCGTGTCAAGGTCATACCCGGACGCATACCCTTCAGAAGGGGCTCTGGCCTAAAACTGAATAAACTTTCGTATTCGTATTCGTATTCGTATTCTCTTTCTCCCCCCTCCCCTCCCACGCCCAACAACTAAAGCGTCTAAAACACAAAGCATAGCTATACTCAATTGATCAAACAAGGCTTAAGCACATACTGCCCTCCTACCTGAACTTAAGTTCCCCATTCTAATATATTTTTAGCAAGTTGCTTCAATATTTTCCTTTGGCTAAAAATATATATATATATTTTTTTTTTATTTATTTATTTATCTATTTATTTATTTATTTTTTTAAACGTATTCAGCCACACATACAACCATATTCTACATACATAAAAAGCAAAAAATCCTACAAAACCGCTCCAGTCCAACCACATTCCGCGTACACAATCATTACTTCCATCCCCATTTCGAAATATCGCAACAGGACCTCCAGATATATAACACGATCATATGTGTTCTCTGTGTGCATGTTTGTCCAGTGTCTTGTTCCCACATAAAGCATAATTATTAACTCTACCTGTCCCAAGATAGGCCAAATGGTTCTAAGAGGACGTTACAACTAATTATCATCATCATCTCTCGATCTCTCTCTCTCCCTTTCTCTCTCGCTTACTCTCTCTCTCTCTTTCTCTCTCTCCCTCTCCTTCCCTCTCTCTCTTTCCCTTTTATATTCTGTGTCCATTCTATTGTCGTATCCTGTCTCCATTATGCCTTTGCTTTTTGTCAAATATGTATATATACATTATATATGTATGTTTGCAAATTGTGTTTGTTTCTCGTTTGTTTTGGTTTAAAAAGTACTTGTCGAAGTCTCGTCGCAAGTTATCGTAATCCATATGGTAAATTCTCCCGTTAGGATCACCACCATAAGCTTGAGCTTGTTGATGATCCGTAACATGTACCATGTTCAAATCCATACGAATTTTTGAATAAAAACTGTTTAAACCAGATATAGAAAAGCGTGCTATCCTCCTCCGCGCAACCGCTACCGCGCTTTTTTTGGATTGTTAATGTCACTGCCTTTGCCACGATCGGTGGACAGACGATGCTAAGAGTGTACCGTCTTGCAGAAAAAATGCAATGCGTTCAGTTTCATTCTGTGAGTTCGACTGAGCTTTACTAAATGTTCTATTTTCGCCTTGCGCGACTTGTTCTTTTTTCTTCCAGCTACAACACAGATAGCGTAATAGCGGCTGTTTTATTCATTCTTCTGTCTCGTTCCCTCAATTTCGCAGGTGATATTATGTCACTCCTATGAGATTACATCCCCCCAAACTTTGTTGCTAGACCTTTGTTGAGGAGAGAAGAGACCAGGAAAACTGGTATGAAGTACAAGTCAAAAATCGCACCTTGATCTTACCTGACTGTTGAGCTGATTTATGTTATGGCACTTGGCAGTCTTTTGTCGGGCTTTTGTCGATCGCTTGTCCACTTGGATCATAACATTACGGACATGCTCCCCTCCCCCCGCCCCCTTTCAACTTTGCCAACATGGGTCCTCTTGAGACTTCTCGCGTATGAGAACAAAAAGAAACCGACCGGGAAAATCATATGGACAACACATGTTGGATTTCTTCTTTAACAAAAAAAATGCAGCCAACGTTTTCTCGAAAAGGTGTGTGTTTGTGTGTGTGTGTGCGCGTGTGCGAGTTTTCAATGTACTGTTTCGTTGAGAGGATCGTGGGTCGTGTTTTTCCTCTTCATTTTAAAATGTTCATTACAGACATATTAGACAAAATAGAGAAAAAGAGAGAAAAAATACAGCCAAAAAAAAAAGAAGAAGCTTACAGAGAATTACACATCGCTACATTAGTAAAATATCACATCTGTGAAACAATCAATGCACAAGTTTATCTTCTTGTTTCTACCACCTAAACTCACTTCCCCCCCTCTTCGCCTCAGTTCACAGCCCTGGTGACCTTTGTCTGGCCCCCTCAACCCTTTTTTGACACCCACTTGCGGGCCATAACATGTACCAGCGATAGAAAATTAACAAAACACCTCCTCTTAGGTGAAATGAAAGCGGACGTTTTCAGCGTGCATTCCCTTGAATTGACTGTGAATGGTTAATCACGCTTCCGTTGTGGGTTTTTTTCTGTGACATTCACAAACATACAAAATGACAGAGTCCGACCAAAGGCTTACTGAAATTTACTGTTGAGTAATAAGTGTGTCCTCTTAGGACCATGCCAGTGCATGGGGGATATCTTGGACACAGTGCGGAAAGGCTTGCAAGCAATATATAACTGACTGTTGACCGTCGTTGTAATTTCCCACTTAGTAGTTGTTAAGGTATTTTAACATGTGGGCTTTATATTTTATAAGCTTGTTCAAGAACATTGTTAGTAATAACGCGCGCTATTTTTAGTTTAAAAGGGATCAACTTGGAATGTGCACCCGACATTCCCATTTTTTTCCCTTTCTAATAATGGGTGATTTTTACATTTAGTCAAGTTATGACTAAATGTTTTAACATCGAGGGGGGAATCGAGACGAGGGTCGTGGTGTATGTGTGTGTGTGTCTGTGCGTGTGTGTGTGTGTAGAGCGATTCAGACTAAACTACTACACCGATCTTTATGAAATTTGACATGAGAGTTCCTGGGTATGAAATCCCCGAACGTTTTTTTCATTTTTTTGATAAATGTCTTTGATGACGTCATATCCGGCTTTTCGTGAAAGTTGAGGCGGCACTGTCACGCCCTCATTTTTCAACCAAATTGGTTGAAATTTTGGTCAAGTAATTTTCGACAAAGCCCGGACTTCGGTATTGCATTTCAGCTTGGTGGCTTAAAGATTAATTAATGACTTTGGTCATTAAAAATCTGAAAATTGTAAAAAAAAAAAATAATTTATAAAACGATCCAAATTTACGTTCATCTTATTTTCCATCATTTTCTAATTCCAAAAACATATAAATATGTTATATTTGGATTAAAAACAAGCTCTGAAAATTAAATGTATAAAAATTATTATCAAAATTAAATTGTCGAAATCAATTTAAAAACACTTTCATCTTATTTCTTGTCGGTTCCTGATTCCAAAAACATATATATATGATATGTTTAGATTAAAAACACGCTCAGAAAGACAAAACAAAGAGCGGTACAGAAAAGCGTGCTATCCTTCTTAGCGCAACTACTACCCCGCTCTTCTTGTCAATTTCACTGCCTTTGCCATGAGCGGTGGACTGACGATGCTACGAGTATACGGTCTTGCTGAAAAATGGCATTGCGTTCAGTTTCATCATGTGAGTTCGACAGCTACTTGACTAAATGTTGTATTTTCGCCTTACGCGACTTGTTTTTGTTATAACAGAATTGCTTACAACCGAAATACCTACAAGCCGAAATAAATGAAATAAAAAATAAACAAATAGACGAATAGGGAAATGATACATACATAAGTTCATAAATGAATGAGTTAATAATGCCTTATGGCGAAATTTAGATAACAAATTAGGAACTTTAACATTAATTACAAATTAACAAACCAAATAACAAGATCAATAAATAAAGTGTTGTATGGGGACATGTAACAAAATGAGGAACTTGAAAACCACCATGTAGGTGTCCGACATTTGCTGGTGTCTTGTTTGCAATGATTTCAATTTGGTTCCAAAATGTTGTTGTCGTTGTCGTCGCTCTTGCTGTCGTTGTTGTAGTTGTTGTTTTGGCGGTTAAACGGGAAAAGGGGCAGAAATATTTTGGACTATAGAACGATCGTTTTCACACTAGGGGTCGGACTTCAAGTACAACGCGGGGTAAAAGTACTTAATGGAAATTCATGAGCTATGAGTTTAATAAAAAATCGTTATTTTGAGCAATTTCCATGTCTGAACATCCCACGGATATCCGCGTGCCACCCATCATTTCCTTTTACCCGACAAAGTCGTGTCGTAACAATTCCCTTCCACTCTCCCCCTTCCCCTCCATATACACCTGATAGTCCTCAACTTCGGCCTACGGCGATCGGGGGATAATTGAGACAGCACTCTAAGTAGCTTTCCAGGTTACTGAAAGACTTTGATTTTGATCACAGGTTTTGGTAACTGTGAGCCCTTTTATCCTCAGGGATACAGACGGACACCTCTGCTGTGTACAATGGGATTTAGAGCGGGTCAAAGTTGAAACAAACTTGCCACATTTATTTCTTGCCTCATGATTAGCATATGCATCGTTCACTGCTTACTGTTGTTTAGAAATCAGTACGCGCGCGCGCACAAATTTGTTTGAATGTGTTCCTGCGTGAGTGTGTGTGAGTGTGTGTGTGTGTGTGTGGCGTCGGTGTGTGTGTCAGTGTGTGTGTGTGGTGTGCCAGTGTGTTTATTTGAGTTCGTGCCTGTGTGTGTGTGTGTTTGTGTGTGTGTGTGTGTGTGTGTGTGTGTGTGTGTGTGTGTGTGTGTGTGTGTGTGTGTTATAGTGTCAGTTATTCTTTCTTTTGTCCCGAATCCTTGCTTTCCAGAAACCTGTGATGTCCTTCTTCCTTGAAAATTTCTTCCAGAACTTGGTTGTCCAACTTTTGTCCGACAGATGAGGTCGGAACGGTGGTATGAGAAGAATTCAGAACTTGACACCCGGATGTCATCTGACTGATTGGCTAATTACACACTTGTCTGTCTTTTGTCGACCTGGATCATAAAATTGCCGACCATGTTGATTTACCCACCCCCTTGTGAACGTGAGTCTACTTGAGACATCAGCGTAGCCAACACACACCAAACCCAAAGTCGGACCGTAACAAGTTTTCATTATTTTATGCCTGCCACCCCACTCCCTCCCCAGTTCACCCCCCACAACCACCCCCTCCGCCCCCACAGCTTACCCCTTTCTCAGTTCACAGTTAATTGTCTGCAGCCTCAACCCCCCCGTGGGTAATAAATCACTCGACTATCGTCACCAGCTTTTGATGACCGCTTTAAATAATTTGTCAGATAACAGTGTGCAAAAGACATCGCTGAGAGTATTCCATTTCCTATTATGCTTAGGACACGTGCCTGTTCAAGTCATTGTCAATTACAAAATGTAGGTCTTACAACACAGCCACTGATTTTCAGGTGACGGTTTCAATGCCGGGTCCCTGCTCTGCGAAAAAAAGTGTTTGCATAAGCATAATTTATGCAGAGGTATGATGTTCTTAAGTTGTGAAATTTGTGTAATATGATCACGATGCCTTCAGTGCTTACTAAATTCAGTGATTAGATTCATTTTATTAGCCTATGATGAAGTTATAATTCTGCTGCTCTGATTAGTGAAATAATTAAACAAATGCGATCATGCTATGTTGGCACTGTCATGTATTTGTAGACTTATAATATATCTGCGTAATTGATTTCAACTCTTAGAAATCAAAAGTATAACAAATTGTATTGTGTCTCTTCTTGTCGTTGAATAAACACAACAACTGTAAAACAAATTTGCTTTGATAAAGCTCCCGTTTTTCTCTCAGAATTTTGCTCATTATATTTAGTCAAGTTTTGACTAAATATTTTAACATCGAGGGGGAATCGAAACGAGGGTCGTGGTGTATGTGCGTGCGTGTGTGCGTGCGTGTGTGTGTGTGTGTGTGTGTGTGTAGAGCGATTCAGACTAAACTACTGGACCGATCTTTATGAAATTTGACATGAGAGTTCCTGGGTATGAAATCCCCGAACGTTTTTTTCATTTTTTTGATAAATGTCTTTGATGACGTCATATCCGGCTTTTCGTGAAAGTTGAGGCGGCACTGTCACGCCCTCATTTTTCAACCAAATTGGTTGAACTTTTGGTCAAGTACTCTTCGACGAAGCCCGGGGTTCGGTATTGCATTTCAGCTTGATGGCTTAAAAATTAATTAATGACTTTGGTCATTAAATATCTGAAAATTGTAAAAAAAAATAAAAATTTATAAAACGATCCAAATTTACGTTTATCTTATTCTCCATCATTTGCTGATTCCAAAAACATATAAATAAGTTATATTCGGATTAAAAACAAGCTCTGAAAATTAAATATATAAAAATTATTATCAAATTTTTTTTTTCGAAATCAATTTAAAAACACTTTCATTTTATTCCTTGTCGGTTTCTGATTCCAAAAATATATAAATATGATATGTTTGGATTAAAAACACGCTCAGAAAGTTAAAACGAAGAGAGGTACAGAAAAGCGTGCTATGCAGCATAGCGTAACCACTACCCCGCTCTTCTTGTCAATTTCACTGCCTATGCCGTGAGCGGTGGACCACGAGTATACGGTCTTGCTGCGTTGCATTGCGTTCAGTTTCATTCTGTGAGTTCGACAGCTACTTGACTAAATATTGTATTTTCGCCTTACGCGACTTGTTTTTGTTTTGTTTACATGGTCCAGACACAAAAAAACTACAAAACGATTCATAAAAGTTCCGTTCATTCAGTCTCCTCTCAATCTAAGATCCCCCCCCCCCCCCCTGCCAACCCCGTAGACCCTCCCCCCAAAGTTTTCCGCTAGCCTCTTCGACTTATCCCAACGAAGCGTACAGGAGCGGGGCAATTTAGGAGCCTTTGTAATTTTATGACCCGTCTGAAAGAAGTGATTGACTGGACACTGTCAAGTGCTCTTAAAGAAGCGATCAGTCTGACACGCGAGAATCACAGTGTGAAATTTGACAAGAGGTTGACCCAAGTCTGGCAACCAGATGTTAGAAGGAACAAATAACTAACTGAAAAAGTGAAATCGCACGTTTCGGACAGATGAAGGTTAAAAAAAAAGGAACCTTCTTGGCATGGATAACACTGGAAATATAAGTGGAACATTTTTAATTATAGGTGCTGGACTTTCAAATTCAACTTGATCACACATGTCGCCCTTAATTGTCTCTCTCACTGCTTTCTTATTACCCTTGCAAGTTGAAACCACCTATCCCTCTCTTGCTTGATGGCAACTTTAAAGTTCTCCTTTTTCCCAACCGTTTTGTCCCAGCATGTAACCACTTCATGTCCCTAATAGGCACTAGTTTCTGTGAGGACGTTAAGCTTAAGTTAACCAACCAACCGTTTTGATACTACCCATGTATCATGTATGTTTCTGAACATTTTGTTTTTATTTGGTATTGCTTCATTTTGCTTTTTACATTTAGTCAAGTAATGACTAAATGTTTTAACGTAGAGGGGGGAATCGAGACGAGGGTGTGGTGTATGTGTGTGTGTGTGTGTGTGTGTGTGTGTGTGTGTGTGTGTGTGTGTGCGTGTGTGTAGAGCGATTCAGACCAAACTACTGGACCGATCTTTATGAAATTTGACATGAGGGTTTCTGGGAATGATATCCCCGAACAGTTTTTTTCATTTTTTTGATAAATACCTTTGATGACGTCATATCCGGCTTTTTGTAAAAGTTGAGGCGGCACTGTCACGCCCTCATTTTTCAATCAAATTGATTGAAATTTTGGCCAAGCAATCTTCGACGAAGCCCGGACTTCGGTATGGCATTTCAGCTTGGTGGCTTAACAATTAATTAATGACTTTGATCATTAAAAATCTGAAAATTGTATTTTTTTTTATTTTTTTCTAAAACGATCCAAATTTACGTTCATCTTATTTTTCATCATTTTCTAATTCCAAAAACATATAAATATGTTATATTTGGATTAAAAACAAGCTCAGAAAATTAAATATATAAAAATTATTTTCAAAATTAAATTGTCCAAATCAATTTTAAAACACTTTCATCTTATTCCTTGTTGGTTCCTGATTCCAAAAACATATAGATATGATATGTTTGGATTAAAAACACGCTCAGAAAGTTAAAACGAAGAGAGGTACAGAAAAGCGTGCTATCCTTCTTAGCGCAACTACTACCCCGCTCTTCTTGTCAATTTCACTGCCTTTGCCATGAGCGGTGGACTGACGATGCTACGAGTATACGGTCTTGCTGCGTTGCATTGCGTTCCGTTTCATTCTGTGAGTTCGACAGCTACTTGACTAAATGTTGTATTTTCGCCTTACGCGACTTGTTTTCATTTACAATGTATAATCTGTGAAAAAAGCCCCAAACCAAATAACTTAGTTTCCGATGACAAGGTGTAGTGTATTTAACAAAAAAAGTGTAATTGTAATGATTGCTTCCATTTTCTGTGCACCTCCCACCTCTACACAAACACTTGATAGTCTTCAACTTCGACCTACGGCGATCGGTGGATAATTGAGACAGTATATATGTTACAGGCATTAAGTGAAACCAGGCATTACGCGTAATGCCTGAAATGTTCAGGCATTACACGTAATGCCTGTGACCACTAGGCATTACACGTAATGCCTAAAAATACCAGGCATTACGTGTAATGCCTGAAAATCCTTGCCAGGCATTACACGTAATGCCTGAAACCTGTTACATGCATTTTTTTCTCCATTTTTTCATTTTCATTACTTTATTGTCCCATCGCTGGGAAATTCGGGTCGCTTCCTCCCAGTGGAAAGCTAGCAGTAACGGAGTCGCGCTACCCAGGTGTCTGCGTGTTTAGGTGTATTCAGCCACCTGCACTTATGGCAGAATGACCAAGGCCTTTTACGTGCCATTGTGATGACACGGGGGTGGGACATGGCTTCCGTCTCTGGGTCTGCACATAAAGTTGATCCGTGTCCGTCCCGGCCCGAATTCGAACCTGCGACCTTCCGATCACAAGTCCAGTGCTCTACCAACTGAGCTACCGGGCCCCTAAGTGAAACCAGGCATTACGTGTAGGCCTAATAGTCCAGGCATATTAGAGAACAACGTTGAAGTGACAATGACTAGGTTTAAGATGTCCCTTATCAGAAAGTTCAACCTCAGTCCTTTGATGTTTATTAAACACATTTTCATATAAAGTTGGCGCTTCATACGGAAAAATGGCTTTGAAATTGACCCAAATCCTTCTTTGGGCTCTGTAAATGTCGTTTGGGGGTATGGTTGTAAAATGGTATCTACTGGTCACCCCAATGTATAAACTGAAAACTCTTTCTGCACCAGAACACGCAGAAAGGATTGTATCTGCCTGATGTCTGATGCTTTTCAAAATCCCCAACCACTAACACCTTCAAAACGGACTTTAACTGACACTGTTGTTTTTCCCTATATAATCCTTACTATTTTTCCGAGACGTCGTCGTGTTGTGTATTTAGCTTGCCACAACCTCATACATGGTCCTAAAAGTTAAAGTTGAAGAAAATACTAAAGATAAATGAAAAAGCTGACGCAGTGTCATTCGCACCGTGAATCCCCCCATGGGAACATACTAAAGTCTGGTTCCAAATAGGCTCAATTTCCTTCTATTTCTTTGTATTTCTGCCTCGTAGGGGTAGGGGTGTTCAAACCAAAGGCACCTTTAAACCAAAATTCAAATCACACATCTTACAATACTAAGACACTCAGCAGTAAAAGGGTGTCTGCTGGTAAAAAATTCCAAACAATCCTAAAAGTACTTCACTACTAAAAGTGCTTTTAAAAAGAGCCGTTATTTTTCCCTCTATATTCAGTATTGTGTTTTCTGCGAACATGTAGTCTATTTAGATGGTTGTCGTGTGCACTTGAGTTGCTAAAGCGTTTTCAGTTGGGCATATGTCGAAAAGCAAAGAATTAGCCCTTTGAAAACCATCAGAACTGTCACACAAAAATAACATTTACCTATCTCACCAACTGACCAAACATAGGGCTTTTCCTTATGTATTATGTATTGTCGTGTTTTTTGTAGCATACTTGTGAAAACAGCCACCACTGTTGTAAATGATACTTTAAAGAGCATTATTTCATTTTTACAGTTGAAGGACAACCTGGACTGCCGTATATTACAGCTGTTTTACAATCAGCCAAAATTTTCTTAACAAACGTATGTTAAGAACAACTCCCACAGTGAAATTGAAGGAAAACAAAGTGAAAATCCGCCTGCCATAGAGGAGCTAAAGAATCAACAATAAACGACTGCATGGATAGCTTGATGCACGAATGCATTGCGGACATGTTTGTCTCCAACCAAGAGAAAGTTCCAAAAAATCCCTTTTGTGCTTCTTATTATACAGTGACGTCAAAGACAGCCTTTTCTGCTGTTCATACATTCAGGGGTTATGGTTACACTAAACGACGTAGTTGTAGCCATACTGCCATCCAGATTTATTTTTTCCTTGCGAGCAGTCACAGGGTGTTTGTGCTGTCTGCCAACCGTTAGATGACCCCGCCCAAGTCTGTTAAGGGACCGTTTGACCGTTATAGAACGCGTCTTTTTGATTTTTTGGCACAGTTGGAAACGGTTGATTTTTATCCCTACCATTGTTTCCAAACATTATATAGGAATGTTTTGTGAACAACGGATAATAGCCGCTACTCGCATGTGTAGCAAAAGTGAGCGTACATACTCACCCTGGTCGTACAGCCGTTGTCCGTTGCCCGTCTTTATCTGTCTGTACTGAACATTACCTTTGGATATTTCTCCAACGCTATGAAGTGAAGAAACACCAAATGTTGCAAAATGTTGTATGACCCCAAGAGCTCAAAAAAGATACTTGAGAACCTTGACCTTACCATAAGGTCAAGGTCACAGGGAGAATTAATGTGGTATAAAAACTGCAAAATTTCACATTGTGCCAGTTTTCTGGAAAACAAATTAAAAACAGCGGGCTTAGTTTTGTATGGTATACAAGAAAAAGAAAGCCTTATCTTCTGATACCATTTTGGTTGACCTCGCTTCAATGTCAAGGTCAGAGGAGCCCTTCAAAGTTGAATTGTAGACATATTTTGATGTGACCTTGCCCCTTTAACTTTACTATGGACGATATCTCTTACAAACTTAAACACTGAGTGGGGCGTTTGTTAGAATTTCATAGTGAGCCACATCTGGTCACATATCGTTAGGGTCAAGGTCACATTGACCCCTATGAAAAATGTGACCAAGCCGGGTAAAGAAATCCATGTGTCTTGGTAAAAAATCTTAACAAAGCAAAGCCCATGCGACTCTCATGCTTGACCTTTGTCTTAAAGTGACCTTGACCTTCAGGTGACCTTGAAGGTGAAGGTCTAACAACTGAAGCTGGCAAGGACATTGTACACTATTAGAACTGTTTTACAGATTTTTCCTACCAAATTACACATGACCTTTGGCCAAGGTCAAGATCATCAAAGGTCACACATCACAAGGCTATCAATTCAAGACATAGGAAGCATAAACATACTTATTGGCACTTTCTACAAAGAGACATTGTCACTTTTAGTGATTCAATTGCCCGTTTCAGTCACATTTCATAAGGGGCAAAGTGACCTTGACCTTGATGATATGTGACTAAATGTGGCTCAATATCAGTATATAACATGTGCCCCACACAATTATGAAGTTTGAAAGATTTTTTTCATAGTTCAGGGTCAAGGTCACATCAAAATATGTCTACAATTCAACTTTGAAGGGCTCCTCTGACCTTGACATTGAAGCGAGGTCAACCAAAATGGTATCAGAAGATAAGGCTTTCTTTTTCTTGTATACCATACAAAACTAAGCCCGCTGTTTTTAATTTGTTTTCCAGAAAACTGGCACAATGTGAAATTTTGCAGTTTTTATACCACATTAATTCTCCCTGTGACCTTGACCTTATGGTAAGGTCAAGGTTCTCAAGTATCTTTTTTGAGCTCTTGGGGTCATACAACATTTTGCAACATTTGGTGTTTCTTCACTTCATAGCGTTGGAGAAATATCCAAAGGTAATGTTCAGTACAGACAGATAAAGACGGGCAACGGACAACGGCTGTACGACCAGGGTGAGTATGTACGCTCACTTTTGCTACACATGCGAGTAGCGGCTATTATCCGTTGTTCACAAAACATTCCTATATAATGTTTGGAAACAATGGTAGGGATAAAAATCAACCGTTTCCAACTGTGCCAAAAAATCAAAAAGACGCGTTCTATAACGGTCAAACGGTCCCTTAACAGACTTGGGCGGGGTCATCTAACGGTTGGCAGACAGCACAAACACCCTGTGACTGCTCGCAAGGAAAAAATAAATCTGGATGGCAGTATGGCTACAACTACGTCGTTTAGTGTAACCATAACCCCTGAATGTATGAACAGCAGAAAAGGCTGTCTTTGACGTCACTGTATAATAAGAAGCACAAAAGGGATTTTTTGGAACTTTCTCTTGGTTGGAGACAAACATGTCCGCAATGCATTCGTGCATCAAGCTATCCATGCAGTCGTTTATTGTTGATTCTTTAGCTCCTCTATGGCAGGCGGATTTTCACTTTGTTTTCCTTCAATTTCACTGTGGGAGTTGTTCTTAACATACGTTTGTTAAGAAAATTTTGGCTGATTGTAAAACAGCTGTAATATACGGCAGTCCAGGTTGTCCTTCAACTGTAAAAATGAAATAATGCTCTTTAAAGTATCATTTACAACAGTGGTGGCTGTTTTCACAAGTATGCTACAAAAAACACGACAATACATAATACATAAGGAAAAGCCCTATGTTTGGTCAGTTGGTGAGATAGGTAAATGTTATTTTTGTGTGACAGTTCTGATGGTTTTCAAAGGGCTAATTCTTTGCTTTTCGACATATGCCCAACTGAAAACGCTTTAGCAACTCAAGTGCACACGACAACCATCTAAATAGACTACATGTTCGCAGAAAACACAATACTGAATATAGAGGGAAAAATAACGGCTCTTTTTAAAAGCACTTTTAGTAGTGAAGTACTTTTAGGATTGTTTGGAATTTTTTACCAGCAGACACCCTTTTACTGCTGAGTGTCTTAGTATTGTAAGATGTGTGATTTGAATTTTGGTTTAAAGGTGCCTTTGGTTTGAACACCCCTACCCCTACGAGGCAGAAATACAAAGAAATAGAAGGAAATTGAGCCTATTTGGAACCAGACTTTAGTATGTTCCCATGGGGGGATTCACGGTGCGAATGACACTGCGTCAGCTTTTTCATTTATCTTTAGTATTTTCTTCAACTTTAACTTTTAGGACCATGTATGAGGTTGTGGCAAGCTAAATACACAACACGACGACGTCTCGGAAAAATAGTAAGGATTATATAGGGAAAAACAACAGTGTCAGTTAAAGTCCGTTTTGAAGGTGTTAGTGGTTGGGGATTTTGAAAAGCATCAGACATCAGGCAGATACAATCCTTTCTGCGTGTTCTGGTGCAGAAAGAGTTTTCAGTTTATACATTGGGGTGACCAGTAGATACCATTTTACAACCATACCCCCAAACGACATTTACAGAGCCCAAAGAAGGATTTGGGTCAATTTCAAAGCCATTTTTCCGTATGAAGCGCCAACTTTATATGAAAATGTGTTTAATAAACATCAAAGGACTGAGGTTGAACTTTCTGATAAGGGACATTTTAAACCTAGTCATTGTCACTTCAACGTTCCCTTCACTAAAGTGGCTAAGATGCCTGGACTATAACGCCTGAATATCGTTTGATAGAATAGGTCGAACAACAACACCTTTGACTCTCGCTCGTTTCTTCTTCTTCTGACACTCTGCGCACAGAGATTTGTAAAGTGGGGTTCACGTAGGACAGGGTCCAGATTGAATTCATCTTCCTAAAACAACAACACCATGTCAATGTACCCGAGCGCTACATTCAAACTGCTAAAGATCGTGAACAACTTACGTCGAATAATGATAACAAATCTCCCTTATGAGAAACAAACACCGTTTACACAGTGTTTCTCAAGCGAACCGTTAATAATAATTTGATATCGTAGCTTTCAACAGCCCCGGTATGTGAGATAACACAACGCAATTTTCTTATTAGCTGGTTTTGTTCCAGCAAGAACAATGCAGTCAGTGTACTAAGCCTTTTTACATTTAGTCAAGTTTTGACTAAATGTTTTAACGTAGAGGGGGGAATCGAGACGAGGGTCGTGGTGTATGTGTGTCTGTCTGTGTGTGTGTGTAGAGCGATTCAGACAAAACTACTGGACCGATCTTTATGAAATTTGACATGAGAGTTCCTGGGTATGATATCCTCAGATTTTTTTTCATTTTTTTGATAAATGTCTTTGATGACGTCATATCCGGCTTTTCGTGAAAGTTGAGGCGGCACTGTCACGCTCTCATTTTTCAACCAAATTGGTTGAAATTTTGGTCAAGTAATTTTCGACGAAGCCCGGACTTCAGTATTGCATTTCAGCTTGGTGGCTTAAAAATTAATTAATGACTTTGGTCATTAAAAATCTGAAAATTGTAAAAAAAAAATATTTTTTTTATAAAACGATCCAAATTTACGTTCATCTTATTCTCCATCATTTTCTCATTCCAAAAACTTATAAATATGTTATATTTGGATTAAAAACAAGCTCTGAAAATTAAAAATATAAAAATTATTATCAAAATTAAATTTTCGAAATCAATTTAAAAACACTTTCATCTTATTCCTTGTCGGTTCCTGATTCCAAAAACATATAGATATGATATGTTTGGATTAAAAACACGCTCAGAAAGTTAAAACGAAGAGAGGTACAGAAAAGCGTGCTATCCTTCTCAGCGCAACTACTACCCCGCTCTTCTTGTCAATTTCACTGCCTTTGCCATGAGCGGTGGACTGACGATGCTACGAGTATACGGTCTTGCTGCGTTGCATTGCGTTCAGTTTCATTCTGTGAGTTCGACAGCTACTTGACTAAATGTTGTATTTTCGCCTTACGCGACTTGTTTGTTACCTCCCTTTGACATTATAATTATGTGTCTGTCACGAAGTGGTTTGCATGTGAATTTATTATGCGTGTTCTGCCCTTTTGCACTGTCTCTACCCTTTCACACCAAACACTTCAAAAACAGAACTTGGGAGGGTGCAGGCTCATTATTTCCTCAACCAAAACAACAATATACTTCTTCACTTTACCTACATCAATACGAAACAACTTTTCAACACACAGTTCGCACAATCTTCCAGCTTTCACTCAAGGCATGTAAATACATATTATGACAATACTTTCTCAAATATAGATTAGCGCACCAAGAAGGTACCAACAGACACTCACGAGTTCGTATCACGGCTCACTGCATGTCGCCAGTTCACTTACTTGTCCCGCTGAATCGTCGTAGAATAATGAAATCGGATGCCAACACACAGAGATGCTAACACACACCTTTCGCTGAAGATGCCAACACACACCTTCCACTGAAGATGCCAACACGCACCTTTCACTGAAGACACCAACACACATCTCACGGACGATGCCCGCACACACCTTCCAGGTTTCTCCCCGAGAAACCCTTCCGCCCGTAGCGGAAACAACCGTCGTCAGCTACGACCGGTCTCGATGAAGACTCCACTCGTCTAGTCATCTGCGCAGAGGTGGTCCCTTGCTTCCACCGTCGTCTAGCGCTTCTCTCGTGTAAGGTCCCTCCCTTATACGCCATGGAAAACCCTCATGGAAACTCCTAAAGAATTTAACCAAGTCTTAATACAACATTCTCTAAAACCATCTCTTCTTCCAAACGTTCATATTCCACTCATACATTCTCGTTCATTCCACGTTCACATTCCGTACAGATTCAATATCCAAACTAACACTTAATCAATGAATAACACTCCCCATACAAAGCATGACCGTCTTAAACATAACATAAATGCGTAGCAATTATGTTCAAGAAATTCCCCATGAAAAACCGTGAAACAATTACATCAAGAATTCTCTCAACGCTTCACACTAAGATTGGGTGCACTTTATACACACTAACCTTTACGCTCCAGCTATGTATTCCAACGTCAATAATATACAACATAGTAAATCATTTACCTTAAGAGACCCGTCTCTTGAAAGAGTACTTGTTCCCAGAACAAGTCTGACACACGCTGAACAACCTTCCCGGTTGGAAATCTCACCCCAGACCAGCTACATGTCTCAAACACAACTCACATCAAGCTAAGCCAGTTTTACGTGCAACACCCGAAACACGTGAATAACGCCAGTCCGGTCAGCTACCCTCGCCTGTACAACATTTAGGGAGGTTAAAAACACGACGTGGTTTCACCTCACAAATATGCTACTCACATCTTTGTGACATCCCCCTTCCCGGGGAAAAAAGAAAATTCTTGAGTTTTCTTTTGATCAAAACAACCTTCTTTTTCCACACATCCCATAAACCTGTGGTATGCTCTGATCTACGAATGATCTGGACAACATGTCTGTCAACGTATTCCTGTCTCATGTTATTGGATGAACCTCGAATCCTAATTCTTGCCGTTAAAGACACCACCGCATCACATGTTTTGAAAATGTCAACCATCTTTCCAAACACCTGTTCCATATCATCCTTTTGACTATCTATCAAACCAGGATCAACAACATTATCTCCGCTTGTCTCTTCCTTCCCCTTAGGCAATGTAGGTAACGGCAACGTTTTCCTCTCCTCAGTCAGAGGTAACACTGCAACATTTGCCTCTCCACCTTCACTTGGGAAAACATCATGACTGCCCCAGTCAGATCTCAGTGGAATGTCTTCGCGATACCCACTACTTACTTCCTCAACATCAACAACTTTCTCTGCACAACCTGCATACTTTCCATCATCTCGTGACACACTCAACACCTCTTCCAATGTCTCATCTTCTCTCAGCAAACTTTTCAGATCCTCCTCGTTAACCGACAAATCAGGAGTAACCACCTTTTTCAATGGCACCGGGGAATCCTCCAGTTTCTTTTTGGCTTTTGCCCTCCTCGTACCACACACGACCTTCTCAAGTACCATGTCTTCAGTGATTTTCTTGTGACTTACATCAGCACACAATCCAACACCCTGCGTATTCCCAAGGAACAAATCTACTCTGGGTACCACACCCTGAAGATTACCTATCACTAGGTCAGCGACTGGGTCTGTGAGCACACAACATTTCAACCTTCCCTGAAAATATGGGGTATCGACAACCACTTCCGCCAATGGATACAAATCACTCCGACCACTAAAACCCTTCACTTTCTGGACCTCTCCCTTTATGTACTGGCTTGGTAAGACCAACGATTTCCTTACCCCAGCTACATTAGCTCCTGTGTCTCTCAGTACTGACACTTGCTTCCCATTAACGAGACCTTCCGCTAATGGCAACGACCCGAATGCTGCCGAGCTTACCACCACTCCAGCGTCCTGACAATCAGCTACCGACTTTGCTGAATTTGCAACCTTTGCACAACCTCTAACGTAATGGCCCAATTCCCCACATCTGTAACATGTGTCCTGATTCCGCTGTTTAGCACCTGTACCTCTAGTACCTCCTTGCTGCCATCCTCTTCTACCCCGCTTACGATCCTCACCTCTGCCTTGAAACCTGGTGTTTCTGCCCATACCATCTTGTCTTCTGCCACAATCACCCTGACCACGATTGTACAACTGTCCTGATCCACGATTCTGTTTGAAAGCTACGTTTCCAGTCCCCAAAGGATTTACTTGTTCCTTTTTGGCCAAACATTTATTCGGATGGGCTGATTTGTAAGTTTCTGCGCTAGCAATCATGTCTTTTGAATTGTTACAATCACGTTCTTTCAAAAAGACCCACAAATCAGTGCATACACTGCTGAAAATCTGCTCACATAACACAAAATCAAACAATGCTTCATATGAGGTTTCTATATCAGACAAACTCAACCAACGGTTGAACAAATGCTTCATCTTTGTTACGTACGTGCCAAAACTTTCATCTGCCTCTGGCTTCGTATTGCGAAATTTCTTACGAAATCCATCCCGAGTGCACTGAAACTTCTTCAATAACTCTTTCTTCAAGTCTTCATACGATATAGTACCCGTTGAAAACAATGAATGAAACAACGACAAAGCTCCACCTTCCAGATAAGCTGATAAGTACGTAGCCCACTCTGAATCATTCCATTTGTTCGCCTTTGCATGCGTTTCAAATCTGAACAAGAAACTGTCAATGTCATCCTTATCTTCCTTGAACATGGGGAGTTTTGGGTACTGGGGCCTAATGCTGGGACCTGATCTTCCACCCGCATTTCCACCTGTACTTTGCTGCGCTTCTGCTTTCTTAAATTCCAAATCCATTCTCCTCGCTTCAGTATCTGCTTCTAACCTCTTTGCATCCCTATTTGCCTCAATTTCTAATCTTTTTGTCTCAGCCTCAACTTGAGTTTCTAATCTCTTTGTCTCAGCCTCAGCTTGAGATTGTGCTTTCTTTGCCTCAGCCTCAACTTCCAATCTTTTTATCTCAACCTCAGCTTCAGCTTTCTTTGCTTCAACCTCAGCTGCTACTTTCTTTGCTTCAACCTCAGCTGCTACTTTCTTTGCTTCCCTTTCCTGAATTCTCTCTTCTCTATCCACCTGATCCTGGGCAAACTTAAACAAAGCCCCTTCCTTTAACCCATGCTTCTCTCCCAATGCCAAATAATCAGCATATGTGTTACCACCAGTATCACTATGCTCAGCCATCTTTACAATGTCAAAATATCAAAGTAATCTCAACGTAATACAATGGATCAAGTAACACCAGTTCACAAAATTGTTTTAAGTATCAAAAAGTTGTATCATACACCAGTTTCTCGCAATACTAAACACACACAAAAGAGTATCATAAAATACTAAACTACAAGAAATCTTGTGCCTTTTTAAAAACAATCCTTAAATTGTTTACTACTTAACTATTTACACCACCAGTCTCAAAAATAAACAATCAACTTACTAGAGTTCAACAAAAAAAATTATAATTTAGAAAATATCAAATTAAACAATTAATAACAGCTTCAAACCTTGTCAATCAATGTCAAACTTAAACTAACAACTTTAAAACAACAACAACAAAAATAAAAAATAAATTAACTGGAAATTTCAAAGTTTCTCAAACCCAAATAACACACTTTAAATGAAAAATTCAATTCCACACACCACTAACCAGCGTCAGATCCTTTAAGGAAAATCAATCGCCAGAGCAAAACCAAAACAAAATTTAAATCTTCACAACGACAACAAAAAAAAAAAATTTACCCAAAAATTTATCTAAGTACAAATGTTTGCAAATTATTACTAACCACAAAAAAATTTTAAAAAAAAAACCCACAAAACTTTCCCCAAACCAACAACTAAATATCAAACACTATTATAGGGGAGATAATCACCCTATTACTAATCCAACTACAAATAGGAACAACAATAACAATAATAAACAAACACTTTTCAAGCCAGAGTACACAACTAAAAAAAAATATCAAAGTCCAAACAAAAAAAATACAAAATTTCTGAATTTATACGCAAACAAAAAAATGGCACACCCTATACTATTTTATTTAAAATAAGCCTGCACCTCAACGACAACAATCATACACAACAATCAATCCAAGATAGAATCTAAGAAAAATAGTTTTAAAAAAACCTTATAGGACAGGGAGCTAGAATTTAGATAGAAAGATAGTTAATAATTACACAGAAAAGGAAGCAAACAGAAACTAAGGCCCTCTCTACGTACGAAACTATACAATTACGTAGACCCCTAGAGCTGGAGAGGGGGTGTCCAATAACATACACATACACAAACACTACAATACGCAAAGTATCAAAGTATGTATAATTAGCTACACTAAGGCACTTCTTTCTCAATTTCTCCAATGAAAGGGAAGCAACTGCTTTTTAACTACAACAAAAATCTATCCTTAGAAACTTAAACCTATTTAGGGCTAAGTCGGGGTCACCACTGTCACGAAGTGGTTTGCATGTGAATTTATTATGCGTGTTCTGCCCTTTTGCACTGTCTCTACCCTTTCACACCAAACACTTCAAAAACAGAACTTGGGAGGGTGCAGGCTCATTATTTCCTCAACCAAAACAACAATATACTTCTTCACTTTACCTACATCAATACGAAACAACTTTTCAACACACAGTTCGCACAATCTTCCAGCTTTCACTCAAGGCATGTAAATACATATTATGACAATACTTTCTCAAATATAGATTAGCGCACCAAGAAGGTACCAACAGACACTCACGAGTTCGTATCACGGCTCACTGCATGTCGCCAGTTCACTTACTTGTCCCGCTGAATCGTCGTAGAATAATGAAATCGGATGCCAACACACAGAGATGCTAACACACACCTTTCGCTGAAGATGCCAACACACACCTTCCACTGAAGATGCCAACACGCACCTTTCACTGAAGACACCAACACACATCTCACGGACGATGCCCGCACACACCTTCCAGGTTTCTCCCCGAGAAACCCTTCCGCCCGTAGCGGAAACAACCGTCGTCAGCTACGACCGGTCTCGATGAAGACTCCACTCGTCTAGTCATCTGCGCAGAGGTGGTCCCTTGCTTCCACCGTCGTCTAGCGCTTCTCTCGTGTAAGGTCCCTCCCTTATACGCCATGGAAAACCCTCATGGAAACTCCTAAAGAATTTAACCAAGTCTTAATACAACATTCTCTAAAACCATCTCTTCTTCCAAACGTTCATATTCCACTCATACATTCTCGTTCATTCCACGTTCACATTCCGTACAGATTCAATATCCAAACTAACACTTAATCAATGAATAACACTCCCCATACAAAGCATGACCGTCTTAAACATAACATAAATGCGTAGCAATTATGTTCAAGAAATTCCCCATGAAAAACCGTGAAACAATTACATCAAGAATTCTCTCAACGCTTCACACTAAGATTGGGTGCACTTTATACACACTAACCTTTACGCTCCAGCTATGTATTCCAACGTCAATAATATACAACATAGTAAATCATTTACCTTAAGAGACCCGTCTCTTGAAAGAGTACTTGTTCCCAGAACAAGTCTGACACACGCTGAACAACCTTCCCGGTTGGAAATCTCACACGCTGTGACGTTATTTACCCCAGACCAGCTACATGTCTCAAACACAACTCACATCAAGCTAAGCCAGTTTTACGTGCAACACCCGAAACACGTGAATAACGCCAGTCCGGTCAGCTACCCTCGCCTGTACAACATTTAGGGAGGTTAAAAACACGACGTGGTTTCACCTCACAAATATGCTACTCACATCTTTGTGACAGTGTCAATTACTCTATCAGAGACAGCATTGGAGATAATCCGGTTTCAGTATTGGTTCACGATAGACGTAGAGCTGAATACCAACACTCACTTTGACAAACACCACACATCACTTACTTTCCCAAGAGATGATAGGGCCTACTCATGACGTGACTTTGTCGTTTTCTGGAAGGCAGCTTTTACTTCTTCGATTGTTCTGAAGTAGGGCCTACACAGCTTTCGGGAGCAACTTTCTGCTGTCCTTTTCATAATGTTCAAACAAACGTCGAGTAAACAATTGTTCTTTTTCATTATCCTCCATGGTGAGGAATAAGCAACTGGTGAAAACTCGACTGGAAATATTGGACCTCGGCTTTCCATTGTGACATGCACTCACACTTACGTGAAATTCAAACTGTGGTGAACACTATGTCAGAAATACATTATTTTGCATTGCGAACCATCACTCATAATCGCAAAATAAAACGTGCATTCATTTCAAAGCTCACTTGATTGAATGTCAGTTACTATATTCACACCATGACATTTTGTCAACACTTTGTCCTTAAAACATGTTTTCACTGTCATCCAAGAGGTAATGTGTATTGCCTGAATTGCTTCAGGCAATAAGCGTAATTTTGAGAGTCAAATTTCAGGCATTACGTGTAATGCCTAGTAATTTTAGGCATTACGTGTAATGCCTAGTGGTCACAGGCATTACGCGTAATGCCTGAACATTTTAGGCATTACGCGTAATGCCTGGTTTCACTTAATGCCTGTAACATATATACTCGCTAGCTCCGAGGAGCTTTCCAGGTTACCGAAAGACTTTGATTTTGATAACAATGTTGAAAAGGCTGTGAGCCCTTTTATCCTCAAGGAGAGAGACGGCGTGTCAAAGTTCATTGCATCCTGATCAGCATATGAAACGTTTATCGCTTATTAAAGTTGTTGTGTATAAATCATAGTAGTGGGAATAAGGTGACGCGCTGGTGTGAGTTTGTGTGTGTGTGTGTGTGTGTGTGTGTTGTGTGTATGTGTGTGTGTGTGTGTATATGTATGTGTGTGTGTGTGTGTGTGTGTGTGTGTGTGTGTGTGTGTGTGTGTGTGTGTGTGTGTGTGTGTGTGTGTGTGTGTGTGTGTGTGTGTGTGTGTGTGATTCGTATGTATAGCAGTAACGGATGTTATTTGTTGAACAATTACAAACATTTAATTCTTGTACACAGATAAAAGACAGTTTTCCTTCCAGAGTGTTCCAGGTCAAATGTGTTAATGATGCAAATACAAATAAAATACCCCCAAACTGTTCTGAAACGATCCGTTTTCGTTTGAAATACTTCATTTCTTATGGAAGGAATACACACAGTCTTTTGTTGTCTTGGTTTGCGGCCTAAATCTGACACAACAAGGCTCGAAGAAGGGACATAATGCTTTATTTTATATATTAAAAAGAAATAGTGTCAACACTCACAAGGGCGGATCAATTCACTTTGGAGGGGGGGGGGGGGGGTTACAAAATGACTGCGAAGA
>NC_090252.1:20153342-20190842 GCF_037325665.1 Littorina saxatilis | reverse complement strand
ATTTACTTTCGCATCAAAGACAAGGAAAGCTCAGTGCAGACACAAATGACTATACGCCCCTCACGAAATCGTGCACGTATCAGCACATTTTGTTTTGCGTTTAAGCCTCTGAGGAATTCAGAGTATATGTCATTGCAGCACTATTTTCGATAGAGTACCTTCCACGATTTAAAAAAACCCATTTAATTGTTTACAAAAGGTTGTGTTTTTGTACACAAAATTACGATGATTATATAAGCCCCGCACCAAATCGTGCACGCATCAGCAAATTTCCTTTTGCGTTTAAGCTTATGAGAAATTCAGTCTTTCTGTTATTGCAGTATTGATTTCACATACACATTTTTTACAAAAGGCTGATGTAAGGCACTTTACCAAGCCAAATTGCATACCTCATCCTGTTACATTAGGTAATAGTTTGCGTGAATTCTTTACGAGAAACTTAAATCATGACAATTTTTGAATGTATAAGTCTACTCTTTCCTGGTTGGGTCCAGAAGATTTCAACTGACCCTCAGTTTTTAGAGAGGGAGCACAAATTATAACAATTCAAGAATATATGAGCTGGTTGGAGCTCAGACTACAGGGCGTAGAAATTTGACACACACACACACACACACTAACACACACACACACACACACACACACACACACACACACACACACACACACACACACACACACACACACACACACACACACACACACACACACACACACACACACACACACACACACACACACGTCAAAACTTAGACAATGCAGACAATCAGTACGAACATGTACTTACCTGGTGTAGCTGCAACAAAAAAAGACATCGGTTAGGTATGCATCATGCTGAAGTAAAAGTAAAGAAAACAAAGTAATCTTAATTGCTTTAATATTGAGTGAAACTGTTTCAGTTAGTAAAACCAGCATTGCAAATTGATGTGTTAAATAGAAAATTGCAAACACAGAGCTAGAGATGTGTTGGGAGAGACCAAACGTGGCGACATTACGCGATTTCGAATGTTTTCTCATTAGTCTAGCTCCGAAATCAAACCCTACCCTGAATTGCCCATGGTTCGCTAACACGTTGCAGTAAGTTATGTTAGAAGCGCACTTTCGTGATATTGTAAAAATAAGGTAGTGGACGGGGTTGGCTGACCGCAACATGGTGGCCTAGTGGTAAGGCGTCCGCTCTGTGAGCGGTAGGCCGTGGGTTCGAACCCCGGCCGGGTCATACCTAAGACTTTAAAATTGGCAATCTAGTGGCTGCTCCGCCTGGCGTCTGGCATTATGGGGTTAGTGCTAGGACTGGTTGTTCCGGTGTCAGAATAATGTGACTGGGTGAGACATGAAGCCTGTGCTGCGACTTCTGTCTTGTGTGTGGCGCACGTTAAATGTCAAAGCAGCACCGCCCTGATATCACCCTTCGCGGTGGACTGGGCGTTAAGCAAACAAACAAACATACAAACAAACAAACAAAGACGGGGTTGGCTGTGCGGATACTAATTACCAATGTCCTTGATTTTTGTCAGCATCATTATTACACACACGGGCCAAAGTGGCAACATTGCATTCCTAAATGTCCTTGTTTGTCTCGGTTATTTACAGTCCCGACACTGCCAGTTTTAACATTTCGCTTGAACAGAAGTTGATGGAAATCTCTGGTTTTAGTACTGCATGTACCGGGTTTTTTTCTGAAAACATCCGGATCAGTTCGTACGCCTTAATTCAGCTTGTACAAACGAACTTTTGGACACTGTCGAGACTACACTGTATATTCCCTTCATATTCGAGGACGCTGAGATTTACCAACTTCTAGTGTGAAGGTGTGTCTTATGTGATCTATGTTCAATTCTTGAATATTCTAATATGTAAACATTGTGTCTAAATGTGTGTATGTTCATAAGATATATGTGAAGTAATAAATACTAAACTTATTGGTGGTTTTTTTACAATGTTTTTTTATTGCTTTTTCTGTATGTTGATTTGATTTGATAGCTGTTGCTTTTTGGGTCCAGCGGACCATATAGACCAAATATGTATGTGGGAGAATGTACATGAGCGAGTTAGATGCGTGTCAGATGTGTGTTTGATGCATTACATTCTGCAAGAATATAATCTATTACACTACTGAATTGCGTTTAATGTCTCTGTAACCTGCACATCCTGCTATTTCCAAACAGCCAAAGGTACAGATAAGACGGCATGCCTTTAATTTATAACTAGAACTGCCACTTAGAGTTACCATTACCAAGAACTGGCTGAGAACCATTACGAATTTACACGAGTACCCAGTTCGTTTCCAAGACCTAAAACTAATTGTTACTCAGTGAATAAAACAACAAACTAATTATACATTGTTCTAGTTACAATGCGCAGAAAATCGTTTAAAAAACTAAAAAACACCTGTGTGTTGATGCAGTGATAATATAATTATCATACAGTACGTGTCTACAAATTCGAAAGACCTTGAATAGGTTACTGACTTCTTTTTCTTCTGCGTTCGTGGGCTGAAAATCCCACGTACACTCGTGTTTTTGCACGAGTGGAATTTTATGTGTATGACCGTTTTTACCCCGCCATTTAGGCAGCCATACGCCGCTTTTGGAGGAAGCATGCTGGATATTTTCGTGTTTCTATAACCCACAGAACTCTGACATTGATTACAGGATCTTTTCCGTGCGCACTTGTTCTTGTACACAGGAAGGGGGATAAGCCACTAGAAGGTTTGCACATAAGTTTGACCTGGGAGATCGGAAAATTGTCCACTTAACCCACCAGTACGACAACAGATGACGTTGATAGTGTTACAAATAAAAAACGCTGGCGCTGGACCCGAGTACGCTCCCCCAGTATGAAAGTTTTTGTCTTGTGCACGTGGATTAAAAAAAAATATTTATTTATTTTACACAATTAAAAAAAGTATTAGAGTAAAACAAAAATTTAAAAAAAAATAGACCGTCCATGCCGGGAATCAAATCCGGATCACTTGGATTAAAAAAAATATATATTATTTATTTATTTTACACAATTAAAAAAACCTATTAAAGTAAAATAAAACATTAAAACGTTCATAATAAACAATAGTAAACAAGAATTTAAAAAAAAATAAGAATAGACCGCCCATGCCGGGAATCGAACCCGGATCACTTTGGTCACTGTGTGTCCCTGTCGCTCTCTCTCGTGCTCTCTTGTCTCTCTTTCAGTCTCACCGAGACAAACACTGCATTGTTATTTCTTTGCCGAGACCAAATGTGACCCTCCACCACGGCATGAGTCGCATGTCACCTTTGCATGATTTTCATATTTTTACATTTTCCTAAAGAGGTTTGTATGCTCTATCCAGTGGTGAAAATCGTTTCAGAAAAGAGAGTTGTAAGCCTGTGACTAAGGTGACCCTCACACTGTTATCAGACACTCCGCGGACTTTATATTAAGCCTAGTGCAGAACCGCGCGAGGTGACATGCGACTCATTTCGTGGTGGAGGGTCACAAATCCCCGCACCCGCTGGCTGGCTTGTAAATCACGCTTTTCTGGTCACTCCGTGACGTGTTCGGCTGAGGCTGTTCGCAAAGCGACCAGCCTCCCACGCAAAAACTGCCACCGTTAAGAGCGGCTTTTGTGTTTTGGGGCGCATTTAGGCCCCAGGTAACATTATGAAGTTTTAATACGATCAATCAGACCTATTATCAAGTTAGTGTATCAACTTTTGAAAGAACTGCGTCCAGTAGTTTCCCAGCAATAAGCCGTTAAGTCGAGACAGACAGACAGACACACAATTAAAGTCTGCTGGACCCTCCTACTGCGTACTCGGGGATAAGATTTGTGATATTTTAAATTGTTCTGCTGAGAAAATAGGTGTAATTAAAGAACAAAAGTTTATGAAAAAGTCACGTTAAAAGAAATTCAAACTGCAACAACCATGGTTTAGTGCAACTTGCAAAGAGAAAGGAAAAATATTTGTACGTGCGAAAAACAAAGCAAGACGCTTTAAAAATGTGTTCAATGATAATGAAAAAAAGAGTGCTTTTCAAGAATACAAAAATACAACAAAAAAGGAATGCAAGTTGTATCATAATGAGTTCATTAACACTTTGAGAAAGTTAAGAAGTACTGACCCGAAAGCATACTGGAATCTTCTAAATAAAAAAAAAATAAAAAAAAATAATTCCCAAACTAACTATCCAACTTGTTCGGAGTTTTTCGAACATTTCACTAAACTACAAGAGTGTGATGAAAATGAAATGGATGACAGTAATGAACCTTTAAATGAAGCAAGCAATGAATTTCTAAATGCGCCTTTTACAAAGGAGGAATTTATCAAATGTATAGACAAGCTGAAAAACAATAAGGTATGCGGTCAGGATAAATTAATCAATGAGTATTTAAAAGCGTCACATGATCGAATGATTGATATTTATGTATTGTTGTTTAATGTTGTTTTGCAGTCAGGAAAGGTTCCAACACAATGGGCTGTAGGTGAAATTATTCCATTGTACAAAAATAAAGGCATATCAAACTTTTTGGAGAGTAATAATACATAAATTAGGTCAAGAACAAACAGGTTTCCGTACAGGTTTTTCAACACTAGACCATGTTTTTACTTTGCATTGTACATTAATTTTTTTTCTCAACAAAAAGAAGCGACTGTTTTGTGCATTTGTAGACTATGAAAAAGCGTTTGATAAAGTTCGCCGTGCATTTTTATGGGAGAAATTAGTTAGTTCTGATGTTAATGGGAAGTTTTTAAAAACTGTAAGAAATATGTACGAAAATGCCAAGTCTTGCGTTAAAGTTAATAGTGGGTGTTCTGGATATTTTCCCAGTTTGTGTGGAGTTAGACAAGGAGAAAACCTGTCACCGCTGTTTTTTGCTCTATTTTCAAATGATCAAAAGCCTTTTCTGTTGGAAAACAATAATGTCCCACAATCTATGTCAAGAGAGGCTATTGTGGTTGGAATGGATGATACTGATGTAAATGCTTTGTTTCAAATGTTTTTATTACTGTATGCGGATGATACTGTGATCTGCTCAGAGTCAGAAAAAAACCTGCAAGAATGTTTAAACAAAATGCACGAATACTGTTTGAAATGACGTCTAAATATTACACAAAGTTATATTTTTTTTCCAGAGGTAAAATTAGAAATAAACCATTGTTTACGTATAATGGCAATTTAATCGAAGTAGTGTTTGATTTAATGTACTTGGGCATTAAGATTAATTATAATAATACATGTTCAGTCGCACAGAAGAATCTATATGATCGTGCCTCAAGGGCAATGTTTGTTCTTTTGCATACTTGTAGACAATTGTCACTGCCTGTGGACATACAAGTTGACCTGTTCAATAAAATGATTGCTCCAATTTTATTATACGGATGAGAAGTATGGGGTTTTGGTTCCTGTGAACTTGCTACTAAACTTCAATTGCGTTTTTATAAAATTGTTTTCAAACTAAAAAAATCAACTCCAAATGCTATGATATTTGGTGAACTTGGAAGATATCCACTAGATGTTAATATGAAATGTAGAATGCTTTGCTATTGGTATAAACTGATTAGTCCTATTCATAAAAATAATTTTTCAAGTATTGTGTATCGCTTTACTTATAAATTGTATATTAACAAGATGATTGAATCTGATTATTTATGTCTTATTGAAAAAACCTTAAATGAAATTGGTCTCTCTGGCCTTTGGACTTTTCAAGAAAATGTTCTATACTCAAGCACATGGTTTAAACAGAAAGTAAAAAGAAGCTTGTATGACCAGTATATCCATAAATGGTTTACAGAAATTGGAACAAAACATATGTTTTGGAATTATCGAATGTTTAAAGATACTTTTGCATGTGAAGACTATGTCACACATCTGCCATATCAGCAATGTGTTTCAATGATGAAATTTAGAACATTAAACAACAATTTGCCTGTACAGAAAGAACGTTATCTTAACATCCCGAGATCAGAAAGAACTTGCACCAAATGTGTATCACAAGACATAGGTGATGAATTCCATTATTTATTTGTCTGTGATTTTTTTCAAAGAAGAAAGAGCTGAGTTGTTACCACCTTACTATTGGAAAAAAACCTAATGCACTTACATTTAAAAAGTTGTTTGCTACTAAGAAAAAGAAATTGCTAAAGAATATTTTGGAATTTATTATTAGAATTTGTAACAGCTTTTCATATTTTGTTTTATTTTTTTAATTTATTTTTTATTTACTATATTAGCATATATTGATTGTATTGATTGTATTTATTGTTCAAAATGTCCCCATGGGTTATGGACCAATAAAACTTGAACTTGAACTTGACAACTTTAATTAGCAAACGTATTAATCCCAGCGAAGCTGGAGGTATCCCACGAACGCTATACTGTAGTGTTTGCCCTTTATTCTCTCCAGTATTACTTGTACATTGTTGTACTTTGCTCCGCCTCAATTTTGTTTTATTTGGTGTTAAGGCGGTCCCTAATTGAGCCCGAAGTCTTTTTAACGACAATCAGTGCAGGTTCACGAAGTATACTGCTCGTAGTCGACTTACCATAGTCTTTTTAACGACAATCAGTGCAGCTTCACGAAGTATACTGCTCGTAGTCGACTTACCATAGTCTTTTTAACGACAATCAGTGCAGCTTCACGAAGTATACTGCTCGTAGTCCCGCAGTGGGGCACTGCGGTTATGAAATTAAAAGCCCCTCCTGTTTTTGGAACCGCAGAAGCTTTCTAGTTTGCTGTTAGGTAGATTTTTGGTTCCTCTTTCCTGTCATGCTCTCTTTTTCTTCGTGAATTCTTTTCTTTTTTCTGCCTTCTTGCTCATTCACCTGTATTTTTTCCAAAAATCTCTTCTCTTGCCGCTTGTCTCGCGATTCATGTATAGTTTAATCTGTTAGTGTTCTGATGTAAGTCCAGCAGTAGATAGGTTAAGCCTATTTTAACATACTGGAAACTGGTAATCTTCCAGTAGGTATTAATTTAGTTTTACTAAAGCCTGCTGGGACACAAGTAATGGGTTAGTGCATTTGTAAACAGGAATCGCTTGACAAGTGGCCCCCTTCATCCCCCCCTTCCTCGTCCTGATATGGCTCTGCGTAGTCGGCTGGACGTTAAGCAACAAACAAACAAACAAACAAACAAACTGCTCGTAGTCGACTTACCATAGTCTTTTTAACGACATTCAGTGCAGCTTCACGAAGTATACTGCTCGTAGTCGACTTACCATAGTCGTTTTAACGACAATCAGTGCAGCTTCACAAAGTATACTGCTCGTAGCCGACTTTTCATAGTCTTTTTAACGATTGGTTGGTTGGTTTTTGGGGTTTAATGTCTCTTCAGCAGATGCTAGCTGCTATTCGAGACCGGTCTTTTTAACGACAATCAGTGCAGCTTCACAAAGTATACTGCTCGTAGTCGACTTACCATAGTCTTTTTAACGACAATCAGTGCAGCTTCACAAAGTATACTGCTCGTAATCGACTTACCATAGTCTTTTTAACGACAATCAGTGCAGCTTCACAAAATATACTGCTCGTAGCCGACTTTTCATAGTCTTTTTAACGACAATCAGTGCAGCTTCACAAAGTATACTGCTCGTAGTCGACTTACCATAGTCTTTTTAACGACAATCAGTGCAGCTTCACGAAGTATACTGCTCGTAATCGACTTACCATAGTCTTTTTAACGACAATCAGTGCAGCTTCACGAAGTATACTGCTCGTAATCGACTTACCATAGTCTTTTTGGTTTAAACAAGTTTATTCAATAAATTCCATTGGTACTATTACCGCATACATGAAATAAGGAACATGGAGCACAACAAGCTAGGCTTATAAGCGTACTCTTAAAAGCAAATGAAATTTGGCGGACGATTTTAATATAGCAAATTTGAAACAATGTCAAAATAATAATGGTAAATTATGGTAGACAAACATGTAACAATATAAGGAAAAAAACAAACGAAAAAAAAACCCAATGCTAAACTAACAACAGTACTCACACGCGCTCGCACACTCACTCGCACACACACGCATACAATGACTTCCACATGGTTGAAAATAGAATACTACCAGAACAAGGAAATATAAACAGTACTGCACATGGTCGTTTCGAACATGGATGAGATAAATGCATTCATTATTCAAAACGTTTGCTTAATAAGATAAACCTGAATAACTGGTCAAATATCAATGCATTTTCGCTGTCTGACTTGTCTCTATTGCCATACAGAAAATCATCAGCGGTTAGCAAATCATAGTTGGGCAGTGTTGACAAGGTGACTTCACGTATTTGAAGAGATAAGGGGCAATGAAAAATATAGTGCTCCGCATTTTCAACACGATAACCACAAGTGCATGACGGGTCGGGAATTAAATGTCTGTCAAAAAGATCACTATTTAGATTGCTGATCCTCAATCTCAGTCTGCAATGGATAATTTCTGATTTTCGATCAGATGTGTATCTATACGAGGGAACAACAGAATCATCAGAACTAATACGTTTTTTAAATAACCCAATAGAATCAAGTTGTTTTACAGTATCTGGAAGCTCATTCCACAGGGAAGTCGAAGACAGAAAAAATGACTTTTTATACAATTCAGTTCGAGAGAGGGGAGTCTGTCTGTCAAGTGGTCTTCGTCTATGGTAAGGGTTCACAGAAGCAACGAGAGGAGGCAGACGTTCTAGTAAGTATGGTGGCACGCGTGCATTAACTAATTTGAAATACAAAATCAATTTGTGTCTTTTTCGCCTCTCCTTCAGTGTTGTAAATCCTGATTCATCGTACAATTTTTGGTGACTCGTGCCACGAACTGCACCTATAATGGTTCTTATGGCATCAAGATGCAAGTTTTCTAATAAAGTAGCTAATCTGTCAGAACAGTTATCCCAAATGACGTCAGAAAAATCAAAATGGGGAATAATAAAAGATTTATACATAAGTTCAAGTGCCTTTCGGCTAAGGCGATACTTATAGGACCGAAAACATGAGAGAAGAACACGTACTTTAGATATAATTGACTGAACATGTGATTCCCATTTGCAGTCGCTCTGAATCAGTACACCAAGATGTTTGTGAACGTGGTTTTCTCTCAGAATTGTTCCATCAAATACAAGAGGAAGGGTTTCAGGCATTCTATTTCCAGAAAAGGTCATCAAATCTGTTTTTAAATTATTGAAATTAACTTTCCATTTTTCCGCCCAGTGTGCAATTTTGGCTAAGTCTGCATTTAAGATCTGTGTCCGCGTGTTTGCATCATTTAGAGATAAATACAAACTGGTATCATCAGCAAAAAGTTTAATGACAGATTCGATATCAATGACAATATCGTTAATGTACACAAGGAACAACAAGGGCCCCAGAACAGAACCTTGGGGAACACCTGAACAAACACGTCCGTATGTCGATTTCCTGCCTTGGATAACAACGGCTTGTAACCTGCCTGTCAAATAATCTTCAAACCATTTTAATAAAACACCTCTTATGCCTATAGCATATAATTTATGCAACAAACCCTTGTGCCACACTCTGTCGAAGGCTTTTGATATATCACAGAAAACAGCCTGAGTCGTCAACTGCTTATCTAAGGATTGACAAAAATCGTCATACATACTCAACAACTGGAAACTAGTTGAATCACCAGGAATAAACCCTGACTGAGAAACCGTTAATAAATCATTCTCTGTGAGATATCGAAAAACATGGGCTTGAACACATTTTTCCAATACTTTTCCAATGCAACTGAGTAATGAAATCGGACGATAGTTACTGCAGTGTTCTTTTTCACCTTTCTTATAAATGGGATTCACATGAGCTACTTTCCAAATTTTCGGAAACTTTCCCTCAGCCAACGATCTCTGGAAAAGGGTTGCAAGCGGATTTGAAATAATACAAGCAGCAAGTTTAAGAAGTTTATTGTGAACCAAATCAGGACCTACTGCTTTCCTAACATCGAGGTTGTTTAGAACAGCGTACACCATTTCGGTAGTTATCACGAGAGGACTAATGGAAATGGGCTCTTCTTCAACTGGTGGAACGTCATCATCATGACCTTGTATATGCGACTGTCGTAGAAATGCTTCATTAAAAACCTCGGCTTTGTCCTCTGCAGAGTAATACACAATTCCATTGCTTTCAATGGGCGGAATCTCATTTGTACTCATTCCTTTCTTTTTCAAAAAAGAGTTGACTACCTTCCACCAGTCTTTATTGCCAAAATTATGAGGTGACAATATTTTATTTTCTAGTTCCCTAATGTGCTCTTCTTTCCTTTTTCTTATAACATCAGTCAAATTATTTCTCAACCGTCGGAAAAGAGACCAGCACCATACAGTATCCAGACGTTTGGCTAATGCGTGAATATATTGCTTTTTCCTAATCAACTTTTTGATTTCCTCGGTGATCCATACAGCATCGTAGTCTTTTTAACGACAATCAGTGCAGCTTCACGAAGTATACTGCTCGTAATCGACTTTGCATAGTCTTTTTAACGACAATCAGTGCAGCTTCACGAAGTATACTGCTCGTAGTCGACTGTGTATAGTCTTTTTAACGACAATCAGTGCAGCTTCACGAAGTATACTGCTCGTAGTCGACTTACCATAGTCTTTTTAACGACAATCAGTGCAGCTTCGCGAAGTATACTGCTCGTAGTCGACTTCGCCGAGTTAAGGACAGGCTTAAAGAAAAGAATGTTTGCCGCAATTGATAAACATACTCACGGAGGTACTGAAGACTAAATCTGGATCCAGAAGACCAACTGGAACCCGTTCGGAATGAGATGATTATGGGCTGGTTTTGTTGTATGGACACTGTTTAAAAAAGCAGTTGTAACATGAGGTGAATGTTTTCAGAGATTTTTTTTTTGAAGGAAGACATTTGGTTTTGTTAATCTCTCTCGCACACAAACACATCAATACACACACACACAGACCGGCACGGTTGGCCTAGTGGTAAGGCGTCCACCCCGTGATCGGGAGGTCGTGGGTTCGAACTCCGGCCGGATCATACATCAGACTTTAAAATTGGCAATCTAGTTGCTGCTCCGCCTGGCGTCTGGCATTATGTCAGAATAATGTGACTGGGTGAGACATGAAGCCTGTCCTGCGACTTATGTCTTGTGTGTGGCGCACGTTATATGTCAAAGCAGCACCGCCCTGATATGTCCCTTCGTGGTCGGCTGGGCGTTAAGCAAACAAGCAAACACACACACACACACACACACACACACACACACACACACACACGCACTCACACACACACACACACACACACACACACACACACACCAACATATGCACGCACACACGCGCGCGCATGAAATGCCCTTTGATCTAAAAACCTACTTTCTCCCAAAAGAGAGCTATTTTAATGCACAGCTGTTTATCAAAAGAAACATTGAATGAATACTAGCAAGGCACTTGAATAACCTCGTTTCTGACAACATGCAATACATCGTACAATCGGATGCATGCACGTACCAACAGCATAGCTAAGAATAGCATACACAAAACACCAGGCTGCCATCTCGAATGTATCACTCTGACAGCACAACCCTACTTAATTTTTGTCTAAATGTTTTAGGGGGAACCTAGATGAGGGTCGTGGTGTATGTATGTATGTATGTATGTATGTATGTATGTATGTATGTATGTATGCATATATGTATGTATGTATGTATGTATGTATGTATGTATGTATGTATGTATGTATGTATGTATGTATGTATGCATGTATGTATGTATGTATGTAAATATGTATGTAATGTATGTATGTATGTATGTATGTATACATGTAACACATTTAAAACGTGTGGTGTTGTTTTGAACATGTACACAGATATATTTTGGTTAGTAGTTAAAGGGAAGGAACTGGTATTTTGGGTAATGTGTGAACATTGATTGTTACCCCCCTTTAACTAGTCTTTTCAATTTGGCTAACTAAGTTTCATGTTTTTGGATTTTATAAAATTGTTTAAGTTGTTTTAAATGTGTTATTTTGATAAAGTGTTAATTATAAACTTTGATAAGTAGTAAAGACACTTTATTTTATTTTAAGACATTTATTGTTATATATTTTCCAGTTCGATATTTAGAATTTTAGCGTCACTTCCGCCCTCTGCTGAGAGGCCCCCAAGTTGGTGGGACATTTTTTGGAGCACTTTTTGGTTCTAAATCAGGTGAATATTGATTTCTACATTGTTATCTGCTTGAAATATGATCAGTTATTAGTTTAGCAAGATGAATAGCCTAGTATAAATTGGAGTGGTTATTTTTGTAATTCTGTTCCGAAACTGAAATATTTGGAATTTGACCATGTTGTAGGTTTTTTGACAGAAGCACCTGTCACAGAAACATTGCAGAATATTTGTATTTTTGGTTGTAGTTTGTTTGTATGAAGTGCGTTGACAGAAAGATAAGTGTGTTACTGATGTTTTGAAGTTTAATAAGGTTTAGGTTTTGTAAAGAAATTTAGTTTTAGATTATAATTTGAAATTTGAAGTAGAAGAAAGTTTTGCGCATGCGCGAGAATAACCGAAAGCGCATTGCATTATTGGAAAGTTGGTTGCCTCTATTTTATGAGAAAACAAGTCGCGTAAGGCGAAAATACAATATTTAGTCAAGTAGCTGCCCTTTTTCAGCAAGACCGTATACTCGTAGCATCGTCAGTCCACCGCTCATGGCAAAGGCAGTGAAATTGACAAGAAGAGCGGGGTAGTAGTTGCGCTAAGAAGGATAGCACGCTTTTCTGTACCTCTCTTTGTTTTAACTTTCTGAGCGTGTTTTTAATCCAAACATATCATATCTATATGTTTTTGGAATCAGGAACCGACAAGGAATAAGATGAAAGTGTTTTTAAATTGATTTCGAAAAAAAAAATTTGATAATAATTTGTATATATTTAATTTTCAGAGCTTGTTTTTACTCCGAATATAACATATTTATATGTTTTTGGAATCAGCAAATGATGGAGAATAAGATAAACGTAAATTTGGATCGTTTTATAAATTTTTATTTTTTTTTACAATTTTCCGATTTTTAATGACCAAACTCATAAATTAATTTTTAAGCCACCAAGCTGAAATGCAATACCGAACCCCGGGCTTTGTCGAAGATTACTTGACCAAAATTTCAACCAATTTGGTTGAAAAATGAGGGCGTGACAGTGCCGCCTCAACTTTCACGAAAAGCCGGATATGACGTCATCAAAGACATTTATCAAAAAAATGAAAAAAACGTTCGGGGATTTCATACCCAGGAACTCTCATGTCAAATTTCGTAAAGATCGGTCCAGTAGTTTAGTCTGAATCGCTCTACACACACACACAGACACACACACAGACACACGCACATACACCATACCCTCGTTTCGATTCCCCCTCGATGTTAAAATATTTAGTCAAAACTTGACTAAATATAAAAAGTGTTTGTAACTAGTGTTTTATTTGAGATGTTTGAGGTGAGATTTCATTCTAAGTGATTTAGACATTGTGATTTGAAGAAATTTGGTCATAATGTCAGTTTATCACTGCAGATAAATGTGATTATGCATGGACACTTCTTGTAGCTAGTTTTGAGTTTGTAGCAATGGTGGAGTGGAACACATGTGATGTGTGGTATTGTTACAAAGTAAATCTAAGATGGTTAGTCACTGTCTTGTAGGATAACATATAGTCTTTCTGTTTCTGTCAATGAAGATGGAGTTGATTACAGTAGGCAAAATGTTACTCCTGTGTTTGGAAAAAGATTTACTATATATAGTTGGTAAATAGTAAATGATGTCTAATTATCCGCTGTTTTTAGTTGATGATGTGGAATAATGTAATGATAGTGGTGTGTTGGAACATAGTAACTATGTGGTAATTATTAGTCAACATTACTATCCTCTGGTAACATCTGGTAAATATTATTTGTGTTTTATTGTGTGGTAAAAAGAAAATGTTTGTTTAATGTTCAGAGCCAACTTGTCTGAGTGGTGTTTGTTCTAACATTTTGGTGAAGCACCTTATGAACACTGGGTTTTAAGTTTTAAGTTTTGGTTTTTAGGTTTAACACTGTTCTTTAGTCATTATATTTCATTTTTGGAAGTTGTATTTTGTTGAGAGAAAAAAAAGAAAAAACACAATAGAATAAAAGGATTTTGAAACATTTATTTTTGCTTTTGTGTTATTCATTTAACACATACAATCCCCTATCCCCTTTCTTAACATAATTTAATGTTCTAAATTAAACCTGAAAAGTCGAGAGTGTTATATATATATATATATATATATATATATATATATATATACTAGAATGAATACCCGCTTCGCCGGGTAGCCGGCTTCGCCGGGAAGAAGTACTTAGAGCCGTACGCCGGCTTCGCCGGATCCGAACAATGGACCCGCCAAGCTTAGGTCCCTCCCAGATTCGTGGAATGGGAACAGCACGAAAATGATTCAGTGGCCATAATGCCATTCCTGACCATATCGAGTCCCATCCTTGTCGACGAATGTAACCGTGTTAATCACCTTTGGAGGCGAACTCCACTCAAACAGGATTGAGCAATTTAGAGCTTATCTCTAAGCCCTTTTGAACTGTTATGGCTTCTGAAAGGAAGGCCAGTACATAAAATTACACAAAAGCCGCCAGACCACATCACAAACAGAACTGAACAATGCACAGGTGTTGCTCACATAAAAAAAAACACACACACACACACACACAAACACAGAGAAGCCATATCTATAGAGAGATAGATGACAGTGTATTTTTCGCGTGGCTATAAATTGATTCGACCTTTGCACTTTTACAGTGAGGATAATTTACGGGTCCAATTTACTTTCTGGACACTGCGGTGACCTTCTAAAAATAGTAACAGAACGGGAATATCCGAAGATGCCTCCCTCAAACTATAGTGCACCATACGAAGGAAGGGAGGTAAACGCTGAAAACCTGGAGAAGATGAGAAGATAAGGAAGAGTTACTTATAATGGTGAAATGAACACAAAAACCAAAATCGGTTCAGCGCTGCGCGCTGAGAGCACGTGGTGAAATATCTCATCGATGATATTGTGTCCGGGGTGTAGCTGAATACGGTGTCCAAATTTGAAAAAGATCCACCGAGAACTTTGGCGTTGTGATGTGGTGTAGCGGCTATGGTGTGTTGGTATGGGGGCCCGGGTAGCTGAGGTGGAACCAAAATCGGTTCAGCGCTGCGCGCTGAGAGCACGTGTTGAAATATCGACCAGGTTGTGTCCTGTACCGGGTCAACCTGAATATGCCCACCAAATTTGAAGCAGATCCATCGAGAACTTTGGCCGTGCATGGCGAATACACAAATACACAGATACACAGACACACAGACACACACACAGACACAAGTCGTATAAATATATATATAGATATATATATATATATATATGTGTGTATGTGTGTGTGTGTGTGTGTGTGTGTGTGTGTGTGTGTGTGTGTGTGTGTGTCTGAATTTGAGTCTGATACGGTACGTTGCTGCATCCAAATAACTGGCGTTGGTGCAAAACCACACACACGTACACACACATACAAACAAACAACAACAAGAACAACGTGTGTACACACACATACACACAAACAACAACAAGAACAACGTGTGTGTGTGTGTGTGTGTGTGTGTGTGTGGGTGTGTGTGTGTGTGTGTATGTGTGTGTGTTTGTGTGTGTGTGTGTGTGCAGGTCTTAAAAGGAAGATTCCACTACCTATGACCCCGTCACCCCCCCTCCCCCCCCCAAAAAAAAAGAAGAAAAAAAGCTGTTCCAGCTTCATAAGATAATGTTCAAGAGTTTTCCGTATGTGACTTGTATCAATCCATATAGTTAATCGACCCTAAAAAATACTTCACATTTTCAAACTTGCACGACCCCAAACAGGTACCTCCTTCCCACCACCATCACTTACTAATACTCAGCATCCACCAACATTACTTTTTTTTTTTTCAAGTTGCCGAAATACGTTTCTTTTATTCATGAGTTTTGCTCATAATGTTAAAAGTTAGGAGAATCTACCAAACGAATTCTAGGCAAAAGGTTCACCATTTTCAGCTCAACGCCAACTGTAGTTTCGCAGAAAAGGCAGGTTCTCCTGTGCTGGCTTTGGGGTACAATTTCGAAATAGGAGATTAATCCTGAAACTCACTTGAGATCAGACAAGTGCGCTGAATATATATCTATATAATTATAGTCACGCCCAAAACAAAGGGATGCTGCCATCTTTTTTTTATTTTTTTTTTATTCACCTTTGCTATGTCTAGTAGTTTGTGCGTTTGTTTGCGTGTATGTGCGTGTGTGTGTGTGTGTGTGTGTGTGTGTGTGTGTGTGTGTGTGTGTATGTGTGTGTGTGTGTGCGTGTGTGTGTGTGTGTGTGTGTGTGTGTGTGTGTGTGTGTGTGTTGAAGTTGTTGTTCCATAATTCTGTTAAATAATACCATTTTCAGCGGGACAATAAAAAGGCGAGAATTTACAAATTACCCAATACAGTACAAGTTTTCAGCACAGCATCATACAGCGCATATATAAATATCAGCACTATACTACTAGTTATCTATATTCTTATACACAGTTCAATTTTACTGGAAATTTCGAAGTCGAGCTTAGTTCTGATATAAGACCTTCATGTTAGTTTTTGGATTTCCGTACTTAAACTGGCTTATGCACATTTTCGATATCAATATAAGGTGATTAATTATGAAGGTTTTCTCTCTGGGGATATCACGTGTGAAATACCCCAAAAGAGCCTCTTCGCATCTTAACTTTATATTTTTGCCTGTACATTTAAATATGTGCCCTTGACATTCCTGCCATATGGGTTGCACTGCTGTACACTTCCAAAAAAAGTGCTCGATGAAGTCGGTTTCGTTACAATACTGACAAAGATTTGTTTGCCGAATTCCCATATTATGTAGCAAACTATTGGTGGGATATAGATTGTGTAATATTTTCCAATGCAATAGACGAAGACGGGTTTCTGTCGAGCATTAGAAATCGTGTCAAACGCAGCTCTGTAGTCTAGCGCCATTAAAATACCTGGTTGATTACTGTTATTCATATAATTATTCAATGACGTCATCAATCATTCTAATAACATTGCTGGAATTTCGTTTTTTTAAAAAGCCAACTTGATCTTCACTTATTAAGTAATTGATGACTTGATTTAATCTGTTTGCAAGGCATTTCGCTAATAGTTTATTGTCGGTGTTTGTTACAGATATATGACGCCAGTTATTTAGGTGCTCTCGTTTCAACTCCTTTCCTTTGTGTATCAGTGTGATTGCTGCTCGCTTCTGGGATACAGATAGTTCCACTTTTTCAAAGGCTGACCAAAAAGAGGATAATAACATTTTGTTTATATTACTCCAAAAGAACTTTATGAAAGTGGTTGTTATTCCATCCAATCCTGGAGCAGAATTACTTCGCATTCCCTCAAGTGCAATACGGAGTTCTTTTTTCTGTAATTTCTTGATCAATACTGCCCTTTTGCTCCTCTGATAATTTTGGAATGTCAGTATTTTTTAAAAAAATCGTCCCCAAGAAAGTTATTAAAATTGGTGTTTTTAGTGTATATATATATGTTAGTAAAGAAGCGGGTTTGTTCCTTTAATATTTCAGACTGACTTGTAATATATTCATTCTCTGTTATTTCTATTATATCTAGTATCTTATTTTTTGCGTGAGCTTTCTCTAAGTTTAGGAAATAACGCGTGTTTTTCTCACCCTCCTCAATGAATTTTATCCTAGATCTAATTTGTGCTCCTTTAACTTCTTGTATTGTAAATAGTTCTAGCTCCTGCTTGATGTGCTCTCGCTTTGTCACCAATCTGGCGTTACTGGGTTCCAGAGCCAAAAATCTGTCTGTTTCATTTAACTGCTGTTGTAAAAGGGTGTGTTTGTTTTTACTGAGTGTTTTCTTTTCTCTAGAATACGATATGTACATCTCTCTTATTTTTATGTTACATATATCCCATCTTATTTGTGCATCTTCATCACTTGATTCTTCTTCATATTTTTTAAGAAATATATTGATGTTGTCAACTAATGCTTTATCGTGCAGTAGGCTATCATTAAACTTCCAGTATGATGGACCACGCATCACGTGCGTTACTTTGTAGGTCAAGATGACCTGTCGGTGATCTGAATGAGCCACTGACTGTATAATACAATCGCTGGCGTGGTCGACCACTCCACTAGAGGCTAAAATGTAATCAAGTCTTCTTGCTATAAATGAGTTCTTGCGACTCCACGTACATTCTTTACAATCTGGGTTAAAGAGTCTCCACATATCATCCAGCTGACAGTCACTCAAAAAACGTTTAAAATTGTCTATAGCTTTCTGTGCATGATCATCACCACATATTACATCAAGTGAATTTGACAGAACACAATTGAAATCTCCACATACAATAACGTCATCTGTTTCAATTGTTTCAATGTGGGTACTTAACCAACATTACTAATTTCCTTGAGTGTTGGCTAGCCCGGACAAAATATGTATACTCAGACACTTGTGTGACCTCATTTCTAACACTATGACATCATAACATGATGTCATCACCTATTGTCCAGCCATGACTGTGACCAAATCAAACAAAGACATCATTAAGGTTGACCACATCAAGACTTATATTTCGGGATTGAACAACTTCTACAGCAAATATGTCCATGATGTGACTCTGAAAGTTAATGAAAACAAGCCACATTTTTGTCATGTCTGCTGATTATTAACACCAACAATTGTGTGAAATGTGGAGGCTTTTTCTCCCAAAATACCTGGGAAAGTATAAACGTAAAGTATTTACGAACATGGCCCCGCTGTTACCCCAAGAAATGACGGTGGTAAACCAAACTAGGGTCATGTTGGCAGATTATCAAATCCTTGAATTGTTCATAGTTTCAAAACTCTAGTAGAGTGCTGCCCTGTCACGTAGTCCCAAACCAAACAATTGGAAATCCAAAGCATCATCATTATAATCATCCTCATCTCATTAATCATCCAAAATTATAAAAATGTCCTTGCTCTTGTGGCCCTTCATGCCCGGAGCTCTCATGGTGACCTTGGTCTCATTGTTCCTGTTCCATCCTTCCCTGATTAGTACTTCTGCTGTCAGTCTTCAACGTGTGACGTTCTGGGGGGGTCGACGGAGGGACGTGGTGGCGGTCTGCTCTCTGGAGGGGACGCTCACTTAGTCTGGCTCCGCGACTTCACACTCAATGTCGTTAGTAGGGGGCATAGTAGGTAGTGGGCTGAGTCCGTTAGCTCGGGACAGACCCACTACTGAACACCGTCGAAGTGACTCAGCAGAAGTGCAGTGTCAACTTCCGAGGGTAGCCTACCGCAGCGACCCGACATCTCTCCCTGGAGCGTTTGTAAAATCGACAGGCCTGGCAGCGGATGTGGATAGAGCAGCGAATGCAGGGACGGGGCGGCGTGAGAGTACACCGGAACAAGGAACAGGTGTAAGGAAAAAAAATCTAGTTCAAAAACGCCTGCAATAACGTCAATGTTAGGTTATTATGAATCGAACATAACCCCCTGTGACCCCAAAACTTGACGACGGTCAAGTCGGGAGTAACCCTAAAAGTGTACAAGGTTTCAAAGCTCTAGCTTCGCAAACATCCGAGATAACCTCAACGTTAAGTTCTTTTAAAACGAACGTGATACCGCTGTGATCCAAACATTTGACAAGGGTCAACCAAACTGGGGTCACTTCGTGAGATCATCAAACTCTAAGAGTGTGCTAAGTTTTAGAGATCTAGCTTGAAAAACATCCGAGATAACCTCAACGTTAAGTTGTTTGTCCATAGAGCCGGAGACATTATATATGAATCCTAATACTCACCAATTGCTCAGGTGAATCAATACAATTACAGAGAATAATATAACACTTAGTTATGTCAATTTCCGTTTAGATGGAATTGAAAAAAGCCTTGCCGTAAGTCACTTTCGTTTCTATAAATGCTTCAGGGAGAATGCATTATCTAAAGTACTAACGTGCACACTTTACAGCAACACCATTATTTTGTATGCTGGAATAAAACTTACTCAATTAATTGAGCAATATATATTTTTAAAATATCAATGATCGGCGATAAACGCAGACGTTGTTCCGATCTCAATTGGTTTCGTTTTCTTCTGTAATGTACGCAAAGTAAACTAACTGACTTCACGCAGTCGACCCCACCCAGTTGTCAATGTGTTGTGATGGAATAGATAGTCGAAAACTTTCCAATTTTTGTCTTTGGAATATCTGATTGAAAATATGTCTTTAGTATGTGGACAAGTCTGTTTAAGTTTGACAGTTGACACTTTTTGTCAATGTGCTCATGTCCCCTAACTCTTACCCAGTATCATAGACGTGCACTATTAAATATAACTAATCAGCACTGCGCACAGAGCTTACCTTCCAAAGGTTTTACTGTAGAGTTACTATGGCTACATAGTTTTGCTTGTCTCGCTCCGTTGACTGATGTCCAAGAAATGATGACTCCACCCGTCTCACAGTCTGCGAATACAGAATAAAGAATGCAGAATCTTTAATTGCTCAAGGTTGGGAATTTGTGATGACATTGCGGTTAAAAAACCCATTTTAATCCATGCAAATACACTAACACACGCATCATATATACAAACTAATCAAAACCAACATTCATTTAAAAAGGCAATAAATTAAATCACCAAAAGAATAGATGCTTTTACCAAAAGAATTGCTTAGTTAGCAAAAGATATTCCAACAAAAAATGGGATGTTTCCACCCACAAAATAAATTCTTCTTGCAAAAAACCGATTGATTCTACAAACAAAAAATGAGACTTGCACAAGAATTCTCAACAAAAAAACCAATTATTTCAACAACAAAATAGCTACTGTCAGCAAAACATATAAAGTTTAGTGCACTTTCAGAGACAAAATAGTGTCACTCCATATCATAATCATAATTGTACGTCCAAAGAAAGTGAAATGAAAATGATAAAATCAGCGTACAGAGCAGTCAAGATCAGTGTGTTCACTGCCTGATAAGCGCTGGTCTCGACAGCTTTGGGCGACCGCGCTTTCGCTTCTGGCCGATTGGGATGGTCTTGGCCTGGGCAGGGGGGGTGGTCACCTCCAGACGAATCTCCATGCCCATGGAATGATGACACACGTAGCACTTAAGGGACTCCGGACAGTTGCAGAAAAACTGATTGTTTTCGTCGATCGTAATCTTCCACACCGACCTCCGACATGTGGCATACTCCTCGAAGTCAGCCCAGAGCGGTGCGATCATTCAACCTTTTCTTCGGTCTCTCGGATGGCAGTCTTGAGCGCCTTTTCCAGGGTTGAAGATCCCATGAAGATCGTGTTCCCAGTCTTCAGCGACTCAGCTGGTAACGTTGCCCACCGAAACGCTGTTGTCCACATGTTCAGTGTGCGATGTGGTGCTTCGGCAATCTCGGTAAGCTCTGCGGTTACATTTGGTGCTCGTTCCATATACCAGTTCTTTACAATGTCATTCTCAACAACTCCGAAAAATTTTGACATTTCCAGCCTCTCTCTCAAAGTGTTTCACTGTGTTGGAGAATGACTATCCATTTCTTTTGTTGAAACTATATTTTCTTTTGCCTGAAGTAGTCAATCTTTTGCCTGATTATATTTTCTTTTGCCTGAGTATATTTGCTTTTGCCAGTTTATTTTATTTTTTGTTCAGACAGCAATTCTTTTGGCGGATCAATTTTTTTTTTTTTTGTACTTTAATTCTTTGTCACTCAAGCCATCTTTTCTTTTGGTGAAAGCATCTATTTTTTGCGTAGAACCATCTCTTCTTTTGGTTCATTAAACTAGTGCCTTTAAAAAACAACACTGGGCAGCATAAATTTAAAAAATACATTCACTAAAACTAAAACTATCATTATATACACTCAAAGCTTCCTCGCGTGACAGAAATCGCAGTCGCTGGTAAAAATAAAAGATAACAAATTAAAACATGAACTACAATAAACAATGATATGATGGTCAGCGAGTTATATGACATACACACACCCACACACACATACACATACATACATACACACACACACCTTTTTATGAAGAACACATATTATACTCAATACTAAGCAGTTCAATCCACCTCATGAAAGCAGTTCACTTCACTGTCTCATATCTGGTCAGCCTTTTACATGGGATGTGTGTGTATCAGATTTACTCTCATTGCTTTAGCCCGAAAGTCAATTATTTTAAAAAGCAACTCGAGTAAATCTGATACAACACAGCAAGCAATGTAGTATTTTATATAAAGAAAATGACTGCTTGTAATATCACACACACACACGCATGCACATTCACGCATTGGAACATTTAAACACACACAAGCACGCACGCGCACACACAGACACACACAAGCACGCACACACAGAGACAGATACTGGGGTACAGCGACAAACTTTGGCAAATGTGAACGTTTGCATTATGTTGACATTTGACATTTTGAAGAGAGAAAACGAGTGCGTCCGAAGGGAGAGATGCTTGGCGTGTGTTGTGACTTTTACCTTCCTTAATGTCGAGGTCAAGAACGCTGAACCAAATGGTAGTGTTTTTTTGGAGGACCAGGGTCCAATGACAATATGAGTACATTGGGCTGGAACCAGGATAATTTGGACTGGTTAAAACCCCTTCCGGTGGAAGTATGCCAGTGCAGTCTAGAACACACACACACACACACACACACACACACACACACACACACACACACACACACACACACACACACACACACACACACAAACACACGCACAAACACACACACATGAAGACACACATACAGACAAACACACATAGACAGACAGACCGACCGACCGACCGACACACACACACACACACACACACACACACACACACACACACACACACACACACACACACACACACACACACACACACACACATAATTAGCTCATTGTAGTACTTCGGTCTTTAAAATGTATAATGTTTTGAAAACTGCATATGTTGCGTCTTTTGTTTTCTAAACAACGAAGTGACTGTGGTAAGATGAACAAAGCTAAAAAAACAGAGGATTACTGTACTCACCTTTTAACATTTAGTCAAGTTTTGACTAAATTTTTTAACGTAGAGGGGGGAATCGAGACGAGGGTCGTGGTGTATGTGTGTGTGTGTGTGTGTGTGTGTGTGTGTGTGTGTGTGTGTGTGTGTGTGTGTGTGTGTGTGTGTGTGTGTGTGTGTGTGTGTGTCTGTGCGTGTGTGTGTGTAGAGCGATTCAGACTAAACTACTAGACCGATCTTTATGAAATTTGACATGAGAGTTTCTGGGTATGATATCCCGAGAGGTTTTTTCATTTTTATGATAAATGTCTTTGATGACGTCATATCCGGCTTTTCGTGAAAGTTGAGGCGGCACTGTCATGCTCTCATTTTTCAACCAAATTGGTTGAAATTTTGGTCAAGTAGTTTTCGACGAAGCCCGGACTTCGGTATTGCATTTCAGCGTGGTGGCTTAAACATTAATTGATGACTTTGGTCATTAAAAATCTGAAAATTGTAAAAAAAAGTATTTTTTTTTATAAAGCGATCCAAATGTACATTTATCTTATTATCCATCATTTTCTGATTCCAAAAACATTTAAATATGTTATATTTGGATTAAAAACAAGCTCTAAAAATTAAAGATATAAAAACTATTATCAAAATTAAATTTTCGAAATCAATTTAAAAACACTTTCATCTTATTTCTTGTCGGTTCCTGATTCCAAAAACATATAGACATGATATGTTTGGATTAAAAACACGCTCAGAAAGTTAAAACGAAGAGAGGTACAGAAAAGCGTGCTATCCTTCTCAGCGCAACTACTACCCCGCTCTTCTTGTCAATTTCACTGCCTTTGCCATGAGCGGTGGACTGACGATGCTACGAGTATACGGTCTTGCTGCGTTGCATTGCGTTCAGTTTCATTCTGTGAGTTCGACAGCTACTTGACTAAATGTTGTATTTTCGCCTTACGCGACTTGTTCAATGTTCAAATGCAGAGGATTACTATAGGAAGGGAGGGCAAGTCGACCCCTCTAACAAATGCAGCTTATACCTCTCGTCTTTTTAAAAAAAAGATTGTTTTTGTTGTAAAACCTGGTGTGTTCTCTTTCGTGTAAGCGTTGTGTGGAATATGAACGATCCAACTGGCACGGTTTTTAAATAAAATATAAAAGAAAACAAGAGGCGAAGCCTTCAAGGCTCACGTAAGAAATCGACAAACAGTAACACAAACTCAATCACTCCGTCACACATACACACACACACACACACACACACGCACAGACACACACACACACACACACACACACACACACACACACACACACACAGTAAGCACAGGTGAAACTATGCAAGAAAGCGAGACCCTGGATCTGCCAAGAAGTCTCGGCCCGCTCACAATAACAATGACCGAGACTTTCAGTAATTCCTTTGCGTGACGTCTAACCCTCTTACGTCATAATGTGACGTCTTCAAATAGTTTCTATCACACACGTCGAACACTTTTGACCGAGACTGACGTAATCCATAGACTCGGAAATGTTAAAGTTTCTACCACAGACATACACACATACATACGCACGCACGCACGTACGCACAGACAGACAAAGTTTATCATCGCATAGGCTACACTTACGTGAGCCAAAAATCCTGAAGCATGGACGACTTGCCCTCCATGGAGGGCAACTCGTCCATGGGGGGCGGGTAATTCGTCCAGGTGGAAAAGGTTGTTCATATTACCCAATAGCATCACCTCGACATATGAAATTGACTGAAGTAACTTTTCTGTGTCAGTTTTGTTAATCGGAAGTGAGAATGACGTCATAATGAGTCGGCCTACGTCAGAAGTCGATCGACGTCTTGGCTATGCAGGGAGGGTGAGTATTTGAAGGGATAGATGTTCAAACATCTATACTTATTAGTTGCTCTGGTTCAAAGCGAAGCAAATGGGAAAATATATTTACAAATTGGACTTGTAATTGATTTGTGTCGCCCATTTCAGGTTGCGTGAACGTGAAATAGTTTAATAGGCCTACTAGTATACGCGCACTTCCAATGACGGGAAAGCGCACCCCCCCCCCCCCCCCCGCCCCCCTCTCTCTCTCTCTGTCTCTGTCTCTCTCTGTCTCTCTCTCTCTCTCTCTCTCTCTCTCTCTCTCTCTCTCTCTCTCTCTCTCTCTCTGTCTTAATTAATTAATTAATCAACACACAACTTCGAATATTATTTTTTTAAGGCTACGTTCACTTTTATTTCAAATACATACAAATAACTTTTACGGGTTCTTCATCTGACACTATTTCTTGGAGATTAAAGAGTCTACACAGACGAGAGAGTACTATGGACCCATAGTCGGGTATTGTGACCCGGGTCGAGTTACACGACAAAGGGGGGGACGAATTACCCGATCATGGTACTCGCTGAACATTGCTATTTACCATTGTTCCTGGGATAGCCTGAGATCTATAACTTTCGACTAGTTGTTATGAAAGCCAAAGCTTTTTTGCAGATCTGGTGCATTTTACGAATCAGCGGCTCCCATGCACTGACTGTTGTTGTGCGCGCCTTCGTGAGCGAGGCTGGTACTACATATTGTTCATACGAAATGACAAACACAGGTTACAAGCGATAACGCGCAAAAGTACTGGTTTATTATTTTACATCTGACACTAAGGTATCAGTAATGCATATATAGTTACAGTACTACGTAATGAGATACTACGTATTGCGATACTACTTATTGCGGTAAAAAACTTATGGACAGAAAGAAAAAGAGAAAAGAAAACAAATTATTAGACATGGCAAAAGTATCAAATGCATTAACAAGACACGAGAAGTAAAAACAAGAAAAATAAACAATCACAAGACAGGCAAAGACAAACAGACAAGAAAGTTACAATTACCACACACTCGTTGGTTAGTCCTTCAACAACAATAAAGAGTTACGTTCTGTACGTTCAACAACAATAAAGAATTACGTTCCGTACGTTCAACAATACCATAAGCACTAAGAATACTCAAGAAACTTAGCATACATACGTTTAAAACCAAAATGGCTACTTTCAGAAAAATACAAAAACATTGACTCATCAGGCCAGGAATACAAAGCAAACTGTCATACCAAAAAGTCTAACGACAACGTTCCTGCGTTAATCAAAGTCACAAACAAGATATTTACTCATCCACTTTCCCTCAATAACGTTACAAGAAATAAGCCCGTTTACAAACGATCACCACAGACCGCAAGCTTCTTTTACCTAAATTCTTTTAACGTAAGGCTGAAAAAGTCGGAGAAAACGTTTCACTTCGAACTTCGTTAACCACAGAAAACACAAGTTATCATTATAAACATTAGCGACTTTCTAGCGTCTACAAAACATTGCTGTACGTTCACAACACTAGAACAGTTGAACACACAATAAAGAAACACTACAACAAGTCAGACTTTCAACTCACGTTATACATAAACAACTCACAAAGTCATTACAAAATGGCGACCAAAAACACAACACAAACAAGTAACAACAAAATTACCTTATGCGCTGTGTGGGTTGACCAGCAGTACCAAAAACGTGTTGCCTCACAAACGAAGGGCACAAAACGATTCACACTTGAGAAACAACTGTCTCCAAGAACATTACGTTGACGTTAAAACATAAGAAACACTCCGTTGGTTCACTTGATAACCTTCATACGTTTACATCAAAACCAAACGCTTCCTAAAACCCTCAGATCGACTGACGAGACAGGAGTCAAGCAGTGGTATTTATGGAAACAAAAACCTAACATGGCATAGTTATTCAAAAGTCAAAGGTCACCGGATTGACCAACCAACAACATTCCTAAGACAGAATCGGGTGAAACTACTATTTTACAACCAATCAGTAACCGATCACGCACTCCGTGCATGCTCAAAACTTAAAACGGTATATTTAACAGAAAGAAGACCAAGGAACTAGCTGACATCACAAAGCTAAAAACACGTGAGTCACACGTATTCTAAAACTTGCAACGCAGATTCGCAGGGCTCACCTCAAAATCAAAACACGGAAAAGAGCACGTGAATCTCACGGTGTTCTAGAACTAAAACGACGCAGTTTGTGACGCTCCGACCAAAACCAGGTCACAACAACTGAACAAGGAGCACGTGAATCTCACGTAAAAATATTAACGCTCCACAAAACGGGTCACAACAAGGTGCCACAATAAAAACACGGTTTACTTCTTTTTACATCGTGCAATGACTTGAGCAAACGTAATTACAACAAAAAGTAGGTGAATGCATGCCACATCGGCATGCACACTCCCACCGGAAATTATATTAATATAATTTACTTCAAAAACCTTTGTACAAATATATTCCTTATATCAAAAGAAGAATAACGCAGATTTAGACATTTCAAATTTACAACTCAAAATCATTGTGTTGCAAAACATTTACACAATATTATGGTTCAATCATTTTCAGTGTTTCAACACATCTCGTTTCAACTAAATGCCACTGGTCATTTACTCGACGGCATAAAGAAAACGCACCACTTAAAACATAAATGTTCGTTACATCATCTGGTATAAAAACAAACCGCAACAATCTACAACTGTCAAATTGGAAAAACACTCCAAAGTTCAATGTTCTTTCAGTTCGCTTACACAGCTTTGTCTTTGTGATTTTCACGATCAACTAACACAGTCATTTTGTGAATCGGTCGCTCTAATATGCGACTATCACCAGTGGGACGGCCGTGATTGTCTAGAGCCTTTGTTCCAACATGCACTTTCACTCGTCTGACCAGTCCATCAGATCCCGGCATCACTTCGACTACACGAGCCATGCACCATTCTGATCTGCACAAGTTCTGGTCATGCAAGACAACAACATCTCCCACCTGTACGTTTGCCTGGGGACGTTGCCAGACACGACGTTTCTGCAAAAGTGAAAGGTACTGGCTCTTCCATAGCAGCCAGAATTCGTCTGCCATCCGCTGGACACAGCGCCAACGTTTCCTGGCGTACAGGTCTGGATCTTCAAACACACCAGGGGGCGGAAGGATGGCACCTGACTTCATGGTGAGGACGTGGTTGGGGGTCAAAGGGCGTGGTCCATCTGCCGATTCCAGTGACTCGACAGACAGTGGTCGACTGTTCACGATGGCCATCACCTCGTATAGGAACGTACGAAGTGATGAGGTAGTGAGACGCTGGCCTGATCTTCTGAGAAGACCATTCAGGATGCTGCGTATCGTTCGGATCTGACGCTCCCAAACGCCACCCATGTGACTAGCCGCAGGGGGGTTGAACTTGAACTCACATTTGCTTTCCAGCATCTTTGATGTCAGTCGTTCAGAGTCCATCTCCTTCCATGCCAGTTTGAACTCATTGCATGCACCTACAAAGTTCGTTCCTTTGTCACACCAAATGCGTGATATGTTTCCTCGCATGGAGACAACAATGCGTAGGGCGTTGATGAAGGAATCACTTGACATGTCATCCAGGGTTTCAATGTGGATTGCCCTAGAGGCAAAACACGTCACGATCAGTCCGTACCTTTTCACCTCCCTACGTCCATCTTTGACGTGAAATGGGCCGAAACAGTCAATGCCACAGTACGTGAACGGTGGGGATGGGTCAAGACGCTCTGGAGGGAGATCGGCCATCTTCTGTCCAGCTGGCCCTGAGCGATGCCATCGGCAGTGAACACAGCGGCGCACCAACGAGGAGACGACGTGACGAATGCCAATGATCCAGAAACCGCTGGCTCGTACTTGGTTGATCGTGAACATTCTCCCTTGGTGGGCTATCGCAGCATGACAGTCCTGAGCCACCAGGAAAGAGAAGTGACTGTCTCGAGGTAGTAGTATGGGAAACTTGTCAGCTGAAGAGGATGATGAATTTTGAGAGCGACCATATACTCTCAGTATTCCATCAACGTCCTTGTGAGCGTTGAGTGCCTGAAGCTGGTTACGTAAAGAAGGCGTTGGGCGTTCAAAATGTTCTTTCTGAAGACATTCGATGAACTTCTTCTCAGTGACTTCAAGCACTTCAAGGGGAGACGACTGGTGCCCCTTAATGGCATTGCATTTGCGTACCAAAACAGCCATGGCTCTTATCAGAGATGTCTTGGAGGAGAATCGTCGGGCGATCTGCTCAAACGACTGAACAGACACTTCTTTAGAGGTAGTAGCCTTGCACACTTTCACCTCAACATCGTCATCTGGGATCTCGAAAAAGTCATCTGATTTCGGAAGGGACTGGCTCAAGAACGCGGGACCATGGAACCACTCTGATGTCATGAGGTCACTCACAGACAATCCCCGTGATGCATAATCAGCTGGGTTCTCCTTTGTAGAAACATGATTCCACTGACTGGCCTGTGAGAACTGACGTATTTGTTGGACTCTATTTGCGACAAAGACGTGAAAACGCTTGGACTCGTTCTTCAAATAAGCGAGTACAATCATAGAGTCAGTCCAAAAGAAATGTTCAATGCTCTCAAAGTCCAGTTCTTCTTGAAGAAATCTTGCCATCTTGACGGAAAGTACTGCTGCCGTTAGCTCCAGACGAGGGACAGTGACGTGTCGAAGCGGAGCCACGCGTGCTTTGGCGACTACAAGCGTACTGTGAATGTTGCCTAGATGATTTTCAAAGCGAAGGTACGAACACTGGCCGTATCCTGCTGTAGACGCGTCTGAAAAGTGATGTAGCTCTACATTCTTCACGGTGCCAAAGCCTGTGGGCAAGTAGTTCCTGGGTATCTTGACGCAACCCAGTCGGGATAGATCCTTCAGCCACTCTTCCCAACGTTCTTGAAGCGATGGTGGCAGCGGATCGTCCCAGCCGAGCTCCTGGCGACATAGTTCCTGGAGGATCAATTTTCCAGTCAGCAAAAAGGGGGCCAGAAAACCAAGGGGGTCGTAGACTGATGCAATTGTAGAGAGAACTCCTCTTCTGTTCGAGGGACCCAGTCTGGGGTTGTCAGTGAAACCCAGCGTGTCATCATCAGTGCACCAGTGAAGGCCAAGAGTCCGCTCAATTTCTGGTGTGCTACAAGGGACTGCGAGTTCTGTGGCCTTGGTTGACGTAACTTCAGAGTCGGGGAAGTACTCTAAAAGTTCCTTTGAGTTGGAGACTATCTTGTGCAGCCTCAATTGTCCGTGTTCACAAATCTCTCTGGCCTTCATGAGCACATCTGCTGCTTCTTCAACAGAGTCTTTGGCTTGAAGTCCATCATCGACATAAAAGTCACGCTGCAGAAAGGCTGATGCCTTGGCGCTGATTGTGGCGTTGTCCTTTGCCACCTGCTTGAGGCCGAAGTTTGCGCAGCCTGGAGACGATGTAGCTCCGAAGATGTGCACCTTCATGCGGTAGTCAAGCGGCTGGCCACTCGTATCACCGTCCTTCCACCAAAGGAAGCGCAGAAAGTCTCGATGGGGCTCGGAGACGTGAAACTGGTGGTACATTTTTTCCACGTCACAGGAAAATGCTATGGGACCCTTGCGGAAACGACAGAGAACGCCGGAAAGGGAGCTGATTAGGTCTGGGCCTTGTAGGAGAAGATCGTTCAAGGACGTGCCTAGGTGACGTGCACTACAGTCAAAAACCACACGTATCTTTCCTGGCTTCTTGTCGTTGTACACGCCGTGATGTGGGATGTACCAGCGATTTTGGACCTCGACTTCGTTCTTGGGAATCAGTTCAGCGTCACCTCGCTCCAAAATCACGTTCATGAACTTGATATAGTCTTCACGGTACCCAGGCTTCTTCTCAAACTGGCGTTTCAGTCCCATGAGACGCTTGACTGCGGCACCTCTGTTGTCAGGAAGAGACGGTTGTTCTGGTCGAAAAGGCAAAGGCATCTCATAGTGACCAGCTTCGTTGACCTTCACGTTCTCCTTCACGATCTTCATGAACTTCAAATCATCTTGAGACATGGATCCTGTGTCACTATCAGCAAAGTCTCTCTCCATAACGTGTAGTAGGTCAGTACACGATACCTCATCTACCTGTATTTTGTAGACATGAGCTGCACTTTCTTCTTTTCTTGATCCTGGCTTGACGACTACGTGCATGGATGAGCCTACACCATCAAAGGCGACGGAATGCGGTGACTTGCCGACGATGCTCCAACCTAACTTAGTCTCTACTGCAAATGGCAGTCCTTGGACAACGTTTAGGGGCATGAGGGCTTCAGCGCAGTCATAGCCGATGAGGAGGCCTGCTTCGCAATCAGGGTACAAGGGGGGCAGTTTTGGGGACAGGTGTTGGAGATGTGGGTAAACTTTGACAGTCTCTGAGGTGGGGATTTGCGTGGGGTCAACGGACAGGTAAGGTCGTGAGATGGCAGAAGGGAGCCTGACAAACTCACTGGAGGTAGGAGAGCGGACACGCAATCCAGAGTACTTCCTGCCGGAGACCACAGCATTGTCCTCAGTCAGTGTGGAGACCCTGAGTGTAGTCGGCTGCGATTTGGCTTTAACTTCTTCAGCCACTGACTGCACTACAAAAGTGGCGTTGGACATAGTGTCCAGTAGTGCGTACGTCAGCACTTCTACGTTGGGGTTAGAGTCACTGGAAACGAGAACGGGAACGATCATAGACGTGAAACCGATGCTGTTTTCCTCGCTGGCCTTAAGAGCAGACACCGTAGGGGTCGACGATGTCAGTGGCTCTTGAACGTCAGCAGCAGAGGTACGGTAATTGTTCTTGTGTTCACTCGCCCCTTTGTTTTCACTCATACTGTTCTGATACTTGAAATTGTCATCATGAAGACAAGTGGGGTGAGCCTTCTTGCACTTCTTGCACGTCTGTTTCTGCTTACATTGACGGCTCTGGTGATCCTTACTTCTCAGACATCCGTAGCAGATACGGTTCTTGAACAGAAAATCTCGTATCTCAACCAGAGGCTTCACTATGAGTTCCTTACATGTCCCAGCGTCATGGTCCGGAAGTTGACAGTGCAGACATGCGGTGACATCCTCTGTCAGGGTTGACAGGTTCGTTGTGAACTTTCTTGGTGTCCCCGATGCACTTGTCAAGCCGAAAACAGGGTCGTTAGAAATGTCTGCTTCGAGGGTAACGAACGACACGAGTTCATTGAACAGAGGATACCTCTTCTTTTCAACCTTAGTTCGAGCAACTGTTCTAGACCATCTGTGACTCATCCAGTCTGGGAGCTTTCCGACGATCTTCCGTAGGTACTGGGCATCATCCAGGATGCTCAGTCCACCAACTTCCTGGGCAGCAACGGAACATTGCTGCAAGAAATCGGCCAGACTTCTGAGTCCCTTGGGATCCTTGCTTTTGACTGGGGTCCATTCGTCCAGCTTGGTCCGGAAAGCTTGCGAAACGACGTATGAGTTGCCGAACCGATTTTCCAGCACTTCCATGGCTCTCTCGTAGGCATCACCTTCTCTTAGCAGAAAGAAGCCGGTCACGGCCTCCTTTGCTTGACCTCCGATGTACCGTTGCAGATACAATAACTTCTCACTGCTGGTTATGTTTTGTCTCTCGATGAGAAACGCAAACGACGATCTCCAAATTGGATATTGGAGAGGGTCACCAACAAAAATGCACGGCTCCTGCATCGGCAAACGGTTGATCATCAGAGCGTCTGATAGGGTTTTGGCGAGAGAGTCCATAGGAGTGTCCTGCTTGGCAGGAGTAGCAAGTGGACGTTGGTAGTACGCAGACGGGGGGTAGGTGGCAAATGGACGATCTGCATGACATTCCTTGTCAAAGTTCATGTACGCAGGGGGCCTTGCGTTTTCGTTTTCCCAAATAACTTTGGGGGTGGTCTGATGTGGGTCCAGGAATGTGGGCACGAAAGGCTCTGGTTTGGGATGTAGGTGGGTATCATAGGGGAAACAGGGTGGGGTAACTTGAAAACGTCTGTGGTCCATGCGTTGGTGACGTTCTTCTGGGAAGTAGGTGTGTCGTTCTTGCGTCTCATCACCTTCCCTTGTCTCTGGTAGGTGATAGGACCAACCTGTGTGGTCGAGATCAGGCGGGCGAGAGCCTGTGACGCTTGTCGTTGAGTGTCCAACGTTGTGCAGAGGCGGCTGACCAGTGTATGCACCGAGAGGGTGCTGCAGTGTGGTCAGCAGCGCTGTAGGCCGCATGGAGGATGTAGTTGCAGCCGTCGTGTAGTTGGGTGTGAAGGGCTCCTGATGGACGAAAGGAGCGCTCGTTCCGACGTGATGGGGGGCGTTGACATCCTCTCTACGTTGAGGTCCGTACGCCTCGTAGGTGGCGTTGTTGGTAGTAGCGGCGCTTGTAGAGGCGCTGACTCCAACGACGAGGTCCACGACAGGTAACGCGTGCTGTCGTGGCTCAGTCGTTGTGGTTCCTGCGACGAAGTTGGTGACAGCAGCGTTGACAGTAGAGATGTCACGGGTGCTGGCGGCTTGGCAGACAGGAACAGACGTGAAGTCCATGGCTGGCTGGTGTGTCCTTTGGTCAGCAATGACGGCGGCTTGGCAGACAGGAACAGACGTGACGTCCAAGGCTGGCTGGTGTGTTCCTTGGTCAGCAATGACGGCAGCACCTGTCCCTATTCCTATCGCTGTATGTTCATTGTTAGGAGGAGGGGCCATAAGACTATACAAGGGAACGAAAGGACGAGGGTGGAACCTAGTGTTCAGCAAATCGACTGACGGTAGATCAGGGAGATCCTGCTGAACGGATTCACCTTGTTCCAATACTTGTAACATAGCTTGTTGTTCTCTTAAGCTAATTTTCAATTCGGTGGACTGAATTTGTCTCAAAGCCTTTTTCTGTTTAATATCTTCAAGAGCTGCTTCAGCTGCGTCCTCGGCCTGTCTAGCTGCTATTCTCTCAGCTTCCTTAGCCTGCCTAGCTGTGTCTTCGGCCTGCCTAGCTGCTTCTTCGGCCTGCCTAGCTGCTGTTCTCTTAGCTTCCTTAGCCTGCCTAGCTGCTTCTTCGGCCTGCCTAGCAGTTTCTTCGATCAGCCTAGCTGCATTTCTCTCAGCTTCCTCAGTCTGCCTAGCTGCTGTTCTCTCAGCTTCCTCAGTCTGCCTAGCTGCAGTTCTCTCAGCTTCCTCAGTCTGCCTAGCTGCTGTTCTCTCAGCATATTGTTGTTGTAAGAGATCCAGTTCACTAAACTGAGCTTCCTTTATTGCGTCACCTTCCACTTTTATGGCCAGGGAAGCAGCCTCTAGTTTAAGAGCCAATTTAGTCTCTTCAGAGTCAACACATTCAGAGCGGAGAGACTTGACGCGAGAAGCTGCTTGGCTACCAAATCTCCTGCTACCTGACTTGTGGCTAGCTGACTTGTGGATGGCTGACGTAATGCTAGCTGCTTTATGGCTGGCAGTCTTACCACTGGCTGACTTGTGGGTGGATGACCCAACGCTAGGTGTAACACTGCTATGCCTGGAAGTAGGCTCCTTAGCCACCTGCACGCTAGTCGTTTGTCTGTCAAGAGCTCGATCAATGTCAAACATAATGTTCTGAACTGTTCTCTGAACATCATCCCAACTTTCCTGAATGGTTTCACCGCTACCAATACTACGAAGACCTTTCTCTATGTCACCAAGATCCTTGTACATGCTCAAAACAATTTGTTTCTGACTGGTTAACGACTCTTGATTAGGAGTTTCTTGGTTAAGCTCTGTTACTACCTCACCGATTGCTCGTTCCAAGAATGTTCGTTGTCTTGCAAAGTTTCTAGTTTTGATCTCAATCTGGTAATCTCTACCTTTTTCAGTAGGCTTAATGTCACGCCTAGGCCTTTGAGAATGTTCATCTTCATCGCCGTTAATGTCATAACCTGAAGCTTCCAATGGTTTATCTGCTGGAATCTCCTCCATTACAATGTTCGCTTATTCAAAAGCACTAAAAACCTACATAAGGTTTATCTGTTTAAAAAGCAAAATGAATCGATCTGAGGGTCGTTTGGGATAATACACAAAAGTCACAAAAAATGCGCCGGATACGGAGTAGGAAGATCTCTAACCGACAAGTTGATCTATGTCAAACTATGGTTCACTAACACAGTGACAGGTAACAATAAAGTCTTTTGCTGGTTATCAACAGCTACGTTTACGTTCATTGAGCGTCAATAACAAAAGTTCTTTACTGGGCGTAAGCAGCTAAGTTTGTTTACTTTAGCTAACGTTCTTTCACTGGGCGTCAGCAGCTAAGTTTTTTACTTCAGCTAAAGTTCTTTCACTGGGCATCAGCAGCTAAGTTTTTTACTGTGCGCGCCTTCGTGAGCGAGGCTGGTACTACATATTGTTCATACGAAATGACAAACACAGGTTACAAGCGATAACGCGCAAAAGTACTGGTTTATTATTTTACATCTGACACTAAGGTATCAGTAATGCATATATAGTTACAGTACTACGTAATGAGATACTACGTATTGCGATACTACTTATTGCGGTAAAAAACTTATGGACAGAAAGAAAAAGAGAAAAGAAAACAAATTATTAGACATGGCAAAAGTATCAAATGCATTAACAAGACACGAGAAGTAAAAACAAGAAAAATAAACAATCACAAGACAGGCAAAGACAAACAGACAAGAAAGTTACAATTACCACACACTCGTTGGTTAGTCCTTCAACAACAATAAAGAGTTACGTTCTGTACGTTCAACAACAATAAAGAATTACGTTCCGTACGTTCAACAATACCATAAGCACTAAGAATACTCAAGAAACTTAGCATACATACGTTTAAAACCAAAATGGCTACTTTCAGAAAAATACAAAAACATTGACTCATCAGGCCAGGAATACAAAGCAAACTGTCATACCAAAAAGTCTAACGACAACGTTCCTGCGTTAATCAAAGTCACAAACAAGATATTTACTCATCCACTTTCCCTCAATAACGTTACAAGAAATAAGCCCGTTTACAAACGATCACCACAGACCGCAAGCTTCTTTTACCTAAATTCTTTTAACGTAAGGCTGAAAAAGTCGGAGAAAACGTTTCACTTCGAACTTCGTTAACCACAGAAAACACAAGTTATCATTATAAACATTAGCGACTTTCTAGCGTCTACAAAACATTGCTGTACGTTCACAACACTAGAACAGTTGAACACACAATAAAGAAACACTACAACAAGTCAGACTTTCAACTCACGTTATACATAAACAACTCACAAAGTCATTACAAAATGGCGACCAAAAACACAACACAAACAAGTAACAACAAAATTACCTTATGCGCTGTGTGGGTTGACCAGCAGTACCAAAAACGTGTTGCCTCACAAACGAAGGGCACAAAACGATTCACACTTGAGAAACAACTGTCTCCAAGAACATTACGTTGACGTTAAAACATAAGAAACACTCCGTTGGTTCACTTGATAACCTTCATACGTTTACATCAAAACCAAACGCTTCCTAAAACCCTCAGATCGACTGACGAGACAGGAGTCAAGCAGTGGTATTTATGGAAACAAAAACCTAACATGGCATAGTTATTCAAAAGTCAAAGGTCACCGGATTGACCAACCAACAACATTCCTAAGACAGAATCGGGTGAAACTACTATTTTACAACCAATCAGTAACCGATCACGCACTCCGTGCATGCTCAAAACTTAAAACGGTATATTTAACAGAAAGAAGACCAAGGAACTAGCTGACATCACAAAGCTAAAAACACGTGAGTCACACGTATTCTAAAACTTGCAACGCAGATTCGCAGGGCTCACCTCAAAATCAAAACACGGAAAAGAGCACGTGAATCTCACGGTGTTCTAGAACTAAAACGACGCAGTTTGTGACGCTCCGACCAAAACCAGGTCACAACAACTGAACAAGGAGCACGTGAATCTCACGTAAAAATATTAACGCTCCACAAAACGGGTCACAACAAGGTGCCACAATAAAAACACGGTTTACTTCTTTTTACATCGTGCAATGACTTGAGCAAACGTAATTACAACAAAAAGTAGGTGAATGCATGCCACATCGGCATGCACACTCCCACCGGAAATTATATTAATATAATTTACTTCAAAAACCTTTGTACAAATATATTCCTTATATCAAAAGAAGAATAACGCAGATTTAGACATTTCAAATTTACAACTCAAAATCATTGTGTTGCAAAACATTTACACAATATTATGGTTCAATCATTTTCAGTGTTTCAACACATCTCGTTTCAACTAAATGCCACTGGTCATTTACTCGACGGCATAAAGAAAACGCACCACTTAAAACATAAATGTTCGTTACATCATCTGGTATAAAAACAAACCGCAACAATCTACAACTGTCAAATTGGAAAAACACTCCAAAGTTCAATGTTCTTTCAGTTCGCTTACACAGCTTTGTCTTTGTGATTTTCACGATCAACTAACACAGTCATTTTGTGAATCGGTCGCTCTAATATGCGACTATCACCAGTGGGACGGCCGTGATTGTCTAGAGCCTTTGTTCCAACATGCACTTTCACTCGTCTGACCAGTCCATCAGATCCCGGCATCACTTCGACTACACGAGCCATGCACCATTCTG
>NC_090252.1:20105380-20153142 GCF_037325665.1 Littorina saxatilis | reverse complement strand
TTTCTTAAAAAGAATTTTACATAAAACACATTCCTAAACCTACCAAAATCTGACACATTTTGCGCGCTTGAATGCATGCGTGCATCGGTGCGTGCGTGTGTGTGCGTGCTTGCTTGTGTGTGTGTGAGTGCTTGCATGGGTGCGTGCGTGCGTGCGTGCGTGCGTGTGTGCGTGCGTGTCGTGCGTGCGGTGTGTGTTGTGTGTGTGTGGTGTGTGTGTGTGTGTGTGGTGTGAGTGTCCTCGTTACAGTCTGTACACTGAAAGGTAATCAAATTCGCATACTCAATTTTTAATTCGACTCTGGATTAGATGGAGACTTGACAGAAGATTCTACAGATTTGTACCTGCTCAACTGTTTACGATGTCTTGCTTTCTCGCGATCCATTATGCTCTCCGCTCGTCGGTCGGTGTTCCCTCCAAGCCTTGCTCAATACGTTCTGTCTATCCAGGTAGGCAGCATACTCCTGGTCGGTTTTTTTTCATCCTTTTCTTGTATTCCGAGCATCGCTGGGCACCGGACTGTGTTTTTTGGGCCGCGGTCTTAACACTAGCGCGCCGTGCGCGAAGTTCAGAAAACGGCCTAGATGATTGGGAATTCTGGCCCATTATTATTTCTTCCTGGTCATCTCAAGAGAGTGATGAAGAACAAGCATTTGTCGATATTAAAGCACGTAATCAATCTTCTAAAACAGTGGTTTTAATTACATAAATTTTGTTTGATGGACAAATGACGTCGTGTGTCTAGTGTGACCTGTGACGACAAATTGTTCTGTCACACAATAATGACAATTCCTTTTTTTTTCTTCTTTTCAAAAACTGTGATTATGAAGCAGTCATTTGATTTGCTTCTGACTGCTAGCCAAAAAAAAGAAAGAATTAAAAATTTTGTGGAAAAAAAAGGAAATTTGCTAAAAAAAGTGTCTAGTGTGACATTGTGACGACAAAGCTTAAATTAGCAGAAATGGTACCAAACTTCAAAATATAGTGGTTATTTTTATTGTTTTTCCTTTTCACTGACAGTTTTTGTTCAAAACTGGTTCTTTTGTGTATCTAGTTGAACAACAACATTTTTTGGAAGCTTTTTTAAAGTTTGAGTTTTTGTGACGCAAAGAGTCACGCTAGACACGCAATTTTCAAACTTTAATAATTTCTTTAAAAAAACGGACAAATGGGAAGAAAAACACACAGAACTATGTATTGGGGTTCATGCAATCATTTGGTTTAAATCCAACTGCCCAGAAAAAAAGCTTATTAGCATTTTTTCTAAAACTATCGAGAGTACTCAAACACCTTGTCAAAATACGTCCCTAAAAAGCACTAATTTGCGTAATGAATGAGGAGCAGAATTTTAACTGTTTATAGTTAGTCTTTGGTTTTCTCTGCGATCATCTTTATTCATTAATCTCTCAGAAAAAACAAAAGTTCCATCTGAGTGTACATTCAGTAATAGTTACAGAACTTATAAAATACCTAGCGTACCACAGCACTTTTGACATTGGCTCACATAGCAAACATACACACATAACGTGGGTATACAAGTACAAAACATGCGTAGCGCGCCAGTTGTAGACACATAGCAAACATACACACATAACGTGGGTATACAAGTACAAACATGCGTAGCGCGCCCAGTTGTAGACACATAGCAAACATACACACATAAAGTGGGTATACAAGTACAAACATGCGTAGCGCGCCAGTTGTAGACACATAGCAAACATACACACATAACGTGGGTATACAAGTACAAACATGCGTAGCGCGCCTGTTGTAGACACATAGCAAACATACACACATAACGTGGGTATACAAGTACAAACATGCGTAGCGCGCCAGTTGTAGACACATAGCAAACATACACACATAACGTGGTATACAAGTACAAACATGCGTAGCGCGCCAGTTGTAGACACATAGCAAACATACACACATAAAGTGGGTATACACGTACAAACATGCGTAGCGCGCCAGTTGTAGACACATAGCAAACATACACACATAAAGTGGGTATACAAGTACAAACATGCGTAGCGCGCCAGTGTAGACACATAGCAAACATACACACATAAAGTGGGTATACAAGTACAAACATGCGTAGCGCGCCAGTTGTAGACACATAGCAACATACACACATAAAGTGGGTATACACGTACAAACATGCGTAGCGCGCCAGTTGTAGACACATAGCAAACATACACACATAAAGTGGGTATACAAGTACAAACATGCGTAGCGCGCCAGTTGTAGACACATAGCAAACATACACACATAACGTGGGTATACAAGTACAAACATGCGTAGCGCGCCTGTTGTAGACACATAGCAAACATACACACATAACGTGGGTATACAAGTACAAACATGCGTAGCGCGCCAGTTGTAGACACATAGCAAACATACACACATAACGTGGGTATACAAGTACAAACAGACACAGGCAGGACACACATTTCCCTGCCAACTTAAGTCTCTCCCCTCCCCCTTTGAATGAAGTATATACAAAATCTATATATATATACGACTTGTGTCTGTCTGTGTGTCTGTGTGTGTGTCTGTGTATCTGTGTCTTCGCGATGCACAGCCAAAATTCTCGATGGATCTGCTTCAAATTTGGTGGGCTTATTCAGAGAGACCCCGGACACAACCTCATCGATGAGATATTTCAACACGTGCTCTCAGCGCGCAGCGCTGAACCGATTTTGGTTCCACCTCAGCTATTTTGGTTCCACCTCAGCTACCCGGGCCCCCATACCGACACACCAAAGCCAAAGTGGATCTTTTTCAAATTTGGACACCGTATTCAGCTACACCCCGGACACAATATCATCGATGAGATATTTCAACACGTGCTCTCAGCGCGCAGCGCTGAACCGAATTTGGTTTTTGAGTTCATTTCACCATTATAAGTAACTCTTCCTTATCTTCTCATCTTCTCCATGTTTTCAGCGTTTACCTCCCTTCCTTCGTATGGTGCACTATAGTATGAGTGGGGCGTCTTCGGATATTCCCGGCGTTCTGTTACTATTTTTAGAAAGTCACCGCAGTGTCCAGAACGTAAATTGGACCCGTAAATTATCCTCACTGTAAAAGTGCAAAGGTCGAATCAATTTATAGCCACGCGAAAAATACACTGTCATCTATCTCTCTATAGATACGGCTTCTCTGTGTTTGTGTGTGTATGTGTTTTTGTGTGTGTGTGTGTGTGTGTGTGTGTCTCTATGTGAGCAACACCTGTGCATTGTTCAGTTCTGTTTGTGATGTGGTCTGGCGGCTTTTGTGTAATTTTATGTACTGGCCTTCCTTTGAGAAGCCATAACAGTTCAAAAGGGCTTAGAGATAAGCTCTAACTTGCTCAGTTCTGTTTGAGTGGAGTTCGCCTCCAAAGGTGATTAACACGGTTACATTCGTCGACAAGGATGGGACTCGATATGGTCAGGAATGGCATTATGGCCACTGAATCATGTTCGTGCTGTTCCCATTCCACGAATCTGGGAGGGACCTAAGCTTGGCGGGTCCATTGTTCGGACCCGGCGAGGCCGGCGTACGGCTGTAAGTACTTCTTCCCGGCGAAGCCGGCTACCCTGCGAAGCGGGTATTCATTCTGGTAAATCTATATATATATACGACTTATATATTGTGTGTGTCTGTCTGTGTGTCTGTCTGTGAGTTCGCGATGCACGGCCAAAGTTCTCGATGGGTCTGCTTCAAATTTGGTGGGCATATTCAGGTACACCCGGGACAGGACACAACCTGGTCGATATTTCAACACGTGCTCTCAGCGCGCAGCGCTGAACCGATTTTGGTTCCACCTCAGCTACCCGGGCCCCCATACCGACACACCAAAGCCGCTACACCACATCACAACGCCAAAGTTCTCGGTGGATCTTTTTCAAATTTGGACACCGTATGCAGCTACACCCCGGACACAATATCATCGATGAGATATTTCAACACGTGCTCTCAGCGCGCAGCGCTGAACCGATTTTGGTTTTTTGTGTTCATTTCACCATTATAAGTAATTCTTCCTTATCTTCTCCAGTGTCTTGCGTTTATCTCCCTTCCTTCGTGTGGCTTTAATCCGTATTTCCGTTTGTAAGTTACTATTTTTAGAATGTCACTGCGCTGTCCACAACGCTTCCCTTGCACCCGTAAGTTGTTCTTACTGTCAAAGTGAAAAGGTCGAATCAATTTATAGCCACGCGAAAAATACACTCTCACCTATCTCTATATATTTATAGATATATATATATACATGTATATATATATATATATATATATATATACGGCTTCTGTGTGTGTGTGTGTGTTTGTGTGTGTGTGTGGGCAAAACCTTTGTATTGTAGAGTTCTGTTTGTGATGTGGTCTAGCGGCTTTTGTCTGTCTGTATGTTCTGGCATTTGAGAAGCCACAGCAGATAATATAGGGCTAAGAAATAAGCTCTAAAATTCTCAATCCCGTTTGACAGGACTTCGCCTTCAAAGGTGATTGTGGTGAACCGCCACGCTGTCTGTCTCTGTCTCGCGATTCACCCCGGCGAAGCCGGGTATTCCTCTAGTAAACAAATATCTCTCTATAAAATGCCTTATTCCATCTGATCCATTCTCTGCTTCTTTCAATCTGTAAACTGGAAGTTCATTTTCGATAATCACCTAGCATTCATAAAATAACTTCCCAGCAACCAGCCTGAAACAGCTATAGCTCATGCGTTGAAAAATTACACTTTGTGGTGACTACTTTTAGTGCCTTAAAAGTTCCAAACGCTCACATGTTCAAAATATGCATCTCTGGAGCAAAACAACATAAACATACCGCATTTAAACGTCTAAGAACTACACGCTTGAAGATACGACATTGAATAAACATTCAATGAGTTCAGTTGTTTTCTGAATCAAAATCTACCACGAGTTTCTTTGTTTTCTGAATCGGATTAACCTTGAACAAACAATCGGCGCGAGATAGGTATCTCATACTTTGTGTAGAGCTAGAGTTGCTCATATTTCGGATTTCTACACACTCGGTCACTTTGACACACTTTGACTGCAATCTGTCGGTCAATTATGAACAATATTTCTTAAACAGAACACGCAGTTAAACGCACACATCCCTTTCAATTCAAGAACATGAAGCTGTTTTATAACCTCTACGTATCTTTCCCCTTCCGCTTCTCCTCTACCTACTACTGCTCCTTTTTCCAGTAACATATTACCATGATGGCAAGATTTCCAGAAACCGATGGTGGAGGATGGAAGACGTAAATGCACTGTGCCATTTTAGGGGCAGACTTTGGATATCTAGGGCTCTGGTATTCGCCTCCTGTCTTCAAAACACCGCCACACGTGCTGCCTAGTGACAGAAAATAACCAGTCTGCAATTTAGCTCTCATACAAAATTATGAACTTTTGACATTAAAAACACACACTCAACTAGCATAGTTATTTGGTACATAAATGAGAGAACAACCCGCAAAGAAATTTGAAATATTTCCAAACCTCTCAATTTCAAGGCAAAATAGTAACACCGGCGTAAAAAGAAAAGTTGTCTGCTGGGAAAAGGAGTCATACGGACTTTCGTTCCCAGGAACGGGAGACCTACCTCGGTAGTCCCCATCCAGACAAATTGTCCTGGACTTTTAGCGGACACATTTTCCCAGGACAGAAAGTCCTAGCCTATAATTATTTAGGGGGTCCGTCGGACTTTGAGTCTTGGGGGACATATTTTCCTGTTACAGATACCCAGGTGAAGGTGTCATGGTTGTGCGCACTTGGCCGCATTAGCTATAAGTGGACTTAAAAATCGTGGGTTTTTATTGCTTCCTCCTTGGCGCAGTTGCTATGGTGTTGGATTTCGGAGTTTGAAGGTCTTCAGACCGATTCCCGTCTGGTCCGGATTGTTTTTCTGTGTCAGTTTCTTCTCGGTGTTCTTGTATTGGTTCATTATCTCTCCACTTTGTGCGCTGGCTTTTGCAATAAACGAATCGGTCTTCCCGATCGAAATGATTTTTTTTTATATGTTGGAGAAAAAAATGTGTGTGTGTGTGTGTGTGTGTGTGTGTGTGTGTGTGTGTGTGTGTGTGTGTGTGCGTGTGCGTCTGTGTGTGCGTGTGTGTGTGTGTGTGTATGTGTGTGTGTGTGTGCGTGTGCGTGTGTGTGTGTGTGTGTGTGTTGGTGTGAGCAGGGGCGGATCCAGGGGGGGTTTCCGGAACCCCCCAGCCTAAAACAAAAATAAAAAAATAAAAAATAATAATAATACTGTTATACAATTTTGAAAACAAAGAAAAACTGATGGCTCAGATTGCACCAGATTGCTCCATTTTCCTTGATAATGACCCCCTCCGGAGCCGGCCTTTGTCTTCTAAGTGATGGTTTTGAAAAGTAGTTGGGTAATGTGCTTGCTCAGGTTGCACCAGATTAGTCAATTGTCCTAGTTTTGATCCAAATGTGTCTTCTTAAATTTACTTTTTGGAAGGTGTATTAGAGGAAGTTTTGTGGCTCAGATTGCACCGGATTGCGCCATTTTCCTTTGTTTTTATCAATATTTTCTCAAAGGGGGGAGGGGGAGCTGAGGCATGCCCCCTTACGCCCCTAGGAGGTTCGAACTCAACTAAACGCTTCGCGTCGTCAAATTGTCCCTGACAGAAATTTAAAAAACAAAAACTGAACAAAGCGGACTTTCAGTTCGGAAAATAAGTCCTAAAAGCGGACTCTCTGTCCGGAAAATGTGTCCTATATCAACGCTTACGTGCGCACTTTCCAGCCTGGAACATCTTTAGCTAGGAAGTAGAGTCCAGACACCGCACATAACACTGTAGGGTTTGTGAAAAAAGTGACTATTCGGTGCGTTGCGTTTTCAAAGCAACATTATAGGCCAGTCTCTAGCGAAGGGGTGAGTCTAAAAACACATGGACCTCAGTGGGCTTACCTGTAGATATAGCTTGCCACCATTAAAAAGCAAAGACATTGACAATTGGACAACGTACACAAACCCAACCGGCTTAATTACACAAACATTGGTTAATGAGACACAATTGATTAACACTCAAAGCGATGCTGTTGGTAACCAAGCAATCTGAAAAAAAGTTTCCTTTTCTTTGTAACTTTCACACGCAGTTTAACTTCTATAACATACCATGATATAACACAACACTTCAGGTAACACCTCACTCTATATAGTTCTGACAATAAAACAATTACACTGTTCAAAATTCAATGCTCGTCTGAGGTGATGCAGTACCCTTTCTTGTTAATGCACGAACGAAAACAAAAGTCAGATAAGGATTTAAATCACACACTAACATTGTGAATGTTCCAACACAATTCTCGTTAAGCCAGTGGAACGAGATGGTTCTAAAGTTTCGACGAAAAGAAACGCTTGTGCTGGGAACGTCTGGCTTGATTCTTGACATCTACCTGACTGTTCATGCACAGTACTTTAAGAAGTTAACAGTGTCACATAATGATCGTGCACAAATACTTACTTCTGTTCCTCACGATGTATTGGAGTTTGAATCCGTATCGATGTTTGTGGATGGATTTGCTGCTTCGGAATGTGATAGTCACTCGTCCAGTGTCAGTCGATAATGAGGGTAGCATCGCTAAGGAAATATCAAAAACAACAGTTAAAGTCAGCAAGACATAACAAAACCTAAGGCTCAATCCCTAAGATATAAACAGGACAAGTTGTCAAGGTCAGCATTGAGTAAGAAGAGGTTTGCCTCTGCTACTCGGTGCATTTTTGTTTCGAGGATTTGATTGCGGCATAAAGAATGTATATTCCCAACTCCTAAGAACAAATTCTGGTTTTTTTTCATTCAAACAGCAAAGTATGTTAAAGTCTGCATTTACTTATCAACATTTGATCATTTTCACGATTAAGTGGATACAAAATAGTATATACACAATACACTTACATAGTTGCCATTTGTATTGCGTACTTGATTGCGAAAAAAAATCGGATTCGATTAATCGCGTATATATACATAGCTTCATCTCATCGAATGAAAACAAGGAGCGTGACAGGACAAGCTCATGACCTTTTGTTTCCAGAACTTTAGTGTGAATAACGTACACTAACGTACACTAACTTCCCTTCATGAAGCAACCCTGCATATTGTTGTCTAGAGTGTGGCAAAAAAAGCTTTTTTGGAGAACCTACAGCACTAGTGTGTGGCATCATTAGCACGCTGAATCTCTCTATTTTCATTTACAGATGGAATTTTTTATCAGTTACAATCCAAACTGGAGATGTGATGGTTCTAAGCAAGTGTGTATCAACCCTGAAAACCCAACATCCGGTCCCATAATGTATTACTCTATCTTTCATTGTACACACAAATTAACTATTTTTAGCATGCAGATTTTCTCAGAAAACGCCCCTTTTGAGGGTGTTTTTACACCACAGTTTTCTCAGTGTTTATGTTAGAGCCTTGTAATTTGTCCTGGAAATAGATTTTAGCCATTGCTGGATTCGAGAATTGCCAAACTGTAATCAATCTTTATTTATTTATTTTTTTATTTGGTGTTTAACGTCGTTTTCAACCAATCAAGGTTATATCGCAACGGACTGTAATCAAACATACAGATCAAAAATATCATAATGTATACTAAGGGGAGATTTTTTATTTTATTTTTTTATTAAGTTGTGTACATGGCGTTTACTGGTAATATGCCACATATTTGTTTTCCTAGTTCAGGCTCCAGGTAAACTTGTTTTTCATCACTTTTTCAAAGTACAGCTTTCAGTGATAAAAAGTGTAACACATATTGTGTAAAAAGTAATACCAACATGTTGTTGTTCACAACATGTTATTTTTCTTTTTTTTCTTTTTTTTTCCTCATGTTTGTGAAAATCGATGAGCTAACCAATTATTTTCCGGAAAATCTACATAACTGACATAGATGCCCACCAAATTCCATCAAAATCCATTGAGATGTTACTATGTAGCATACATAAACAACAATACACCCAACTCTAGGTAGGTCTACCCCCTTACATTTTCTAGAATCACCCAGATAATGTCCTCGTCGTTTTTACATTTAGTCAAGTTTTGACTAAATGTTTTAACATAGAGGGGGAATCGAGACGAGGGTCGTGGTGTATGTGTGTGAGTGTGCGTGCGTACGTGTGCGTGTGTGTGTGTGTGTGTGTGTGTGTGTGTGTGTGTGTGTGTGTGTGTGTGTGTGTGTGCGTGTGTGTGTAGAGCGATTGAGAGTAAACTACTAGACCGATCTTTATGAAATCTGACATGAGAGTTCCGGGGAATGTTATCCCCGGATGTTTTTTTTTCCATTTTTGTCGATAAATGTCTTTGATGTCGTCATATCCGGCTTTTTGTGAAAGTTGAGGCGGCACTGTCACACCCTCATGTTTCAATCAAATTGATTGAAATTTTGGCCAAGCAATCTTCGACAAAGGCCGGACTTTTGTATTGCATTTCAGGTTGGTGGCTTAAAAATTAATTAATGACTTTGGTCATTACAAATCTGAAAATTGTAATTAAAATTATTTTTGTATAAAACGATCCAAATTTACGTTCATCTTATTCTTCATTATTTTCTGATTCCAAAAACATATAAACATGTTATATTCGGATTAAAAACAAGGTCTGAAAATCAAAAATATAAAAATTATTATCAAAATCAAATTTCCGAAATCGATTTAAAAACAATTTCATCTTATTCCGTGTCGGTTTCTGTTTCCAAAAAACATATAGATATTATATGTTTGGATTAAAAGCACGCTCAGAAAGTTCAAACGAAGAGAGGTACAGACAAGCGTGCTATGCAGCACAGCGAAACCACTACCGCGCTGAATAGGCTCGTCAGTTTCACTCCGTTTTGCACAAGCGGCGTACTACGGTCATTTTGAAAAAAATGCAGTGCGTTCAGTTTCATTCTGAGAGTCCCACAGCTTGACTAAATGTAGTAATTTCGCCTTACGCGACTTGTTACTGTATAAGGTTAACCTTCACTTCAAAAAGTCATGATTGTGTTAGAAGAACTGTTTCTTAGCATTTGGTCTTTATTCAATGAAATTGCAAGCACCAGTGCATTAGAACCTAGTGTCAGCTAGTCACTAACCTACAGTATGAATATTGATTGTTGTATCTCTGGCAAACACATGCACGTGTAATGTGCTTAGTTCTGTCCTTTTAATGTGTTCTTTTGTTTTGGACAATTGCCCATTTCCCAACGCTTATGTTCTTTCCTCTGATAGTAAATGCTCCTATCAGGAAAGGCATAACCCCACATTATTGTGCCAGACATGTCCATTGGAAGTGCTTCACACGAAATTTAAATTATTTCTGCTACAATGTGTGTCTTTATAATTGTTAAGGCGTGTGTCCCCTTCCCTTCACACACATTTCTCAAAGGGGTCCGCAGCATCACTACTGTTGCAGAATTTCCGCTTCCCAGTTCCAAAGTCCGAAGTAAACTGGATGGTCACTCCACCTTCATTGCAATCTGTGAAAGAAAGACTGATTTTCTTAATTGCTTGAACATATATTCACATGTGAATCCGTGATATATTGTGTAAAAAATTCCATCTCACACGGCATACGCGCTTTGAACTTCGGATAAGGCGCTATATAAATACCCGTTACTATTATTATTATTATAGTCTGCAGCATAAACTGTCATCGTCTTTGCTTTTTTCCCCTTCCCTTCTCTTTCATTTATCATATTTATTCATTTGCTGAAGTAGACAATTGTTGCAAACAGGTTCTCTTTTTTCATCGTGTTTTGTTCATGTTTCTGTTGAGTACATTTTCATTGTTATCGTGTTATTGTTCTTCTAACCTGCCGTCACTTCTTCCTATTTTGTTTATGCTTGTTACTTTGTTACAAAGCTTTTTCTTTGCAAGCCATTTAAGATTTTCGGAATATTCTCAATAGGCAAAAAAGCAAGTAACCAAATACAAACACCATGCATTGCACCCGTCACTTTTCTCTTACCCTCTTCAGCAATGTTGATGTCAACGAAAAAGATTGTAATTTGGCTCTCAATGTCAGGTGTAAAGGTCCACTGGCAGAACGTGTCTGGTGGGTATGCACCGGGGTAGTTTGGACTCGATAGTTCTCCTTCTCCTTCACTTAGCCTTGGAAGTTCCCGACGACAGTCTATAACACACACACACACACACACACACACACACACACACACACACACACACACACACACACACACACACACACACACACACACACACACACACACACATACACACACACATACACATACACACACACACACACTGTCATGTTGTGTCAACACGGCGGGATCCTAAATACGCATTATGAAGACTGGGGTCACAATGGGATACTGGCCTAGTGGAAAATACGCCCAATAAGTGGAAGATCCAGTGTTCAATTTCGGCTTTGCCTGGTTGGTTAAGGTTACAGATTTTTATTCCGATCTGTCAGGTCAACGGATGTGCAGACCTGCTGGTACCTTATCCCCCTTCGTGTGTTTACGCAAGCACAAGACCAAGTACGCACGGAGAAGGTCCTGTAATATACGCCAGAGGTGATGGGGTTATAGAAACCCGAAAATACCAAGCATGCTTTCTTCGTAATCGAGTATAGCTGCCAAAATGCAAAACACGAATAAACGTTTGAGTTCAATTTCATGAACAAAGAAGAAGATGCTTTTTCATCGATCCTGAGGGTTCACATTGCCTTCTGCTTCATCGTCATAAAACTTAACCAATGTTGATAAAGATGAAACTATAGACCATGCGTGTTCCCCGAGAACCGTAACAATTGCCTAACAATAAATCAGTGGGCATTAGTTTCAATGGAAAATTGGACATCTTACATCGCCCTTAGTAGTATATGTACTAGTTTGTATCAAAGGCTGGATGCAAATAATATGCGTCGTGCGGATGGTGATATCACGGATTAAACAAACTGAACCATTCGTGATCGGATATGTAGAGTAAAGTCACAGAGAGAAAAGTTGTGTAGTGTAGCTACAATTAACCTTCCAAGCGTATCACATAATAATAGTTAGACCGTCAACTGAGAGAAGTCCCCCACAAACCTGCATAGCTGTAGACACTCAGGACGAAGCCAGGGCGATGTTGAAAGTCAGATATAGAGTCTGGTGTTCGTACTTTGAGAGTCACGTAGAAAAGTTCGCCCTGGATTGCTTTGACTGCACATACAACACACAATCATGCCAATGCAAATGTCAGTAGTACTACCTATTCATTGTTATGATTTATTATCATCAATCTACCAAAATAAAAGATCAAACGGAGTGTTCGATTTTTATTTCATGGTTCAGAAAAATATTGCTTATTTTCTGAAGTCAATCGTTTTAGCGAATCTTTCTTTGATTCTTAAAAGTCATTTCAGATTTTTGAAAAATAGTTAACGGTTGGTAATTACCAATATATCGTAAACAAATATATCGATAGGTTTTGGTAAGAAGACGCAGGTGCGATGAATGTGGTACCAGTATATTTGTGGTAAGTAAGGAGGCATTTCTTTGCTGTAAGCACATTTAAAATGCACATTTAATCTGTTTAATAATAATAATAATAATAATAATAATAATAATAATAATAATAATAATAATAATAATAATAATAATAATAATAATAATAATAATAATAAATGAGCATTTATATAGCGCAACATCATAACTATACAAGTATGCTCTTTGCGCTTGACACATTTAAAATTAAAACACAGTTATACAAGCATTTACATCTACATTCATAGTCAACAACGCTTAATTAAAAGCATACACCATCAAAGATACATTACAAAAGATTCTTCCACTAACTAAATAATAAAAACATGAATAAAATAGGTAGTGAAAAATCACTAAAACAACAAATAACACTAAAATTAAAACACAGTTATGCAAGCATTTACATCTACATTCATAGTCAACAACGCTTAATTAAAAGCATACACCTTCAAACATACATTACACAAGATTCTTCCACTAACTAAGTAATAAAAACATGAATAAAATAGGTGGTGAAAAATCACTAAAACAACAAATAACACTACATGTAGCCTACTGATGGACTGAGAAAACAAAATCAGAGGTTGTATTTCCTGAAGAGGTGCGTTTTAAGTGCTCGTTTGAATGCTTGGGGTGACTGAGAGTGGCGGATGTGAAAGGGGAGATAATTCCATTGTGTGGGTGCGCAGAAAGTAAAAGTGCGTTGTCCGTATGTTTTGGTTTTGGTGTGTGGAATGGTAAGGATGCGACAGTCAGAAGAGGCACGGAGTTGTCTTGCTGGAGAATAGACGGTGAGGAGTTCAGAGAAGTAAGCAGGAGACGAACCAGAAAAGAAGTTAAAGCAGAGGGTAGACAGTTTGTAGTCAATGCGGGCTTGAATAGGTAACCAGTGCAGTGTGCGAAGAAGTGGTGTTGCGTGATCTCGTTTTCGTGCTTTGAGAATGAGGCGTACTGCCGAGTTTTTGACTTTTTGTAGTTTATGCAGGAGGTACAGAAGACAGCCAGAGAGAAGAGAGTTGCAGTAGTCAAGTTTAGAAAGAACAAAGGCACAGACAAGAGTGTTAGTTGTTTGAGAGAAGAGTGTGTGGCGAATGGTGCTGATCTTACGAAGCTCAAAATAAGCTGCTCTACAGACTAAAGATATATGTTTGTTAAGGGTCATGTCAGATGAAAGGGTGAATCCAAGGTTTCTAGCTGATGGTGAGAAAAGAATGTCGGTGTTGCCTATTTGAACAGAAACAGGTTGTGGAGATGGAAATGTAGTGTTCTTCTTTTTGCAAAGTAAGACTTCAGTCTTATCATCATTTTAAGTTTGTTATCAACCATCCAAGATTTAACATCAGTGATGCATGTCTGAATGGTCTGGATGGCGAAATGTGTCTCTGCTGGGGGACTGGGTTTATACAGCTGGGTGTCATCAGCAAAAGACTGATTTAAAACAGAATGGTTTTGAATCAGTGTGGAGAGGGGCTTAGTGTACATGATGAAAAGGATGGGACCAAGTACTGAACCTTGAGGAACGCCGAAAGAAAGTGGGGCTGGAGCAGACATCTGGCTATCGACAAGCACAGCCTGAGTCCTGCCAATGAGATAGGACTCAAGCCATGCTAGTGGTGGACCGGAGATGCCGCACAGAGTCTGAAGTCTATGGAGAAGCGTGACATGGTCAATCGTGTCGAACGCTGCAGAAAGGTCAAGTAGGGTAAGCACTGACACATCACCACCATCCAGAGCAGACAGAATGTCACTGATTACTTTAAGTAGGGCTGTTTCAGTACAGTGAGAAGGGCGATAAGCGGACTGAGAGTGCGAGATCTTCTTCTCTTCTTCTTCTGCGTTCGTGGGCTGAAACTCCCACGTACACTCGTGTTTTTGCACGAGTGGAATTTTACGTGTATGACCGTTTTTACCCCGCCATTTAGGCAGCCATACGCCGCTTTCGGAGGAAGCATGCTGGGTATTTTCGTGTTTCTATAACCTACCGCACTCTGACATGGATAACAGGATCTTTTTCGTGCGTATTTTGTCTTGTGCTTGCGTATACACACGAAGGGGGATAAGCCACTAGCAGGTCTGCACATAAGTTGACCTGGGAGATCAGAAAAATCTCCACACTTAACCCACCAGGCGGCCGCGGCCGGGATTCGAACCCTCGACCTTCCGCTTTGGAGGCCGACGTCTTACCACCACGCCACAGCGCCCGTCAGTGCGAGATCAAATCATGGGTGTTCAAATATGACAACAGCTGCTTCAAAACTACCTTTTCAAAAACGTTGGACAAGAATGATAAATTAGATACAGGACGATAATGTTTCAAAATATTGACATCAAGACTTGGTTTTTTGAGAAGTGGTTTGACAAGTGCAGTTTTGAACAATGATGGAAAAACACCAGATAACAGGCTATATCATTGACAAGTTGAGTAAGAGTTGGCAACAACACATCAAGATTCTCAAAAAGCAATGGTGTGGGTATGGCATCAAGTGGACAAGGTTTAGCAACATAAACGAAAGCATGGTACAGTGCATCTTGTTTGTGATCTATCTTTTCACGGCAGATGCGTAGCAATCAAGGTCTCAGTTGGAAAAAGCTGCTCGGAACCAGAGCAGATTTGGCTTGGGTTCTTTGAGTGTGAATGATCAACGAGTGGCTTGACATTTTTAACGAATCATTACTGTGGCCTACTTGAAACAATCATCTGTTTATGAATTTGTCATCAGTTATGATTGAGCAGTCTCATAGGAATCGTCCATAAAATGTTAAACCGAAAAAGGGCAGACGATTCAGAATTACACAGGCTGCTGTACAAAATCAGATCTAAAATGATATTTTGAACTGCGATGTCTGCGTAAATGCCCTGTGACGAAATATATTGTCCTGGTCATGTGTATACACATCAGCTTCTATTGGGAAGATCAGTATTTTATATTAATCAGAAATGCAAGATCAGAAATAGTTCTGAAGATCGGCTTTGATTTCAGTTTCAGCGGCAAACTAGCAGATCTGTCCAAACCGGCATCGTTTCATGGTTGAAACTTGAATAATCACAAATAGATCTGAGAGGGGGTAAGTTTGATAGTAAACTCAGAGGCAAAAGAAACGCAAATGCTGCAGTGAAGATGGGTTACACATAAATTTGAATGTCGATTTAATTATTTCGGGTTAACAATAACAAGGGAACGAATTGACCAATACAAAAACCATACGGAAAAGTGTATTGGGATGAGAACATGACGTGCCATGTTCCACTGAACACTGTTTGAAGACGATTGAAAGTCAATAGCGTGTTGCTCCTCCCTGGGCGTTGATGACTGTGGCGCACCTCCGGTACATGGAGAGGACGAGGTGATTAATTTGCTGCTGAGGGACCTGAGCCCACACCTGGGTCACGGCAGCACGCAGTTCTGCTATTGTGCGGGGTCTCCGGGCAAGGGCATTAATCCTGCTTTGCATGATGTCCGAAAAGTGTTCGATTGGGTTGAGATCCGGAGATCGAGCAGGATGAGGCAGAAGGTTCACGCTGTTGTGACGCAGGACGTCCTGGGTAGAACGTGCAGTATGGTGACGGGCATTGTCTTGCTAGAACAGGCAGTTCCGGTGCCTCTGGAAAAATGGAACCACATAGAGACGCAGTACTTGATTGATGTAGCGGTCTGCATTGACACCATTCCCACGACCTTGGCCGACGTTCTAAAAGACGACACGCCTCACTCGCGGATTGACACCAATGGCGCCCCATATCATGACGCGGGCACCTCCCCATCGATCATGCTGCAGGATGTTATTGTTAGCAAACTGCTGTCCAGATCTTCGCCAGATCCGGACACGCCCATCGCCAGGTTCCAGGCAAAAGCGCTTCTCGTCCGAAAAAAGAACCCTCCGCCAGTCCCGATGGTGCCAGTGGGCATGCTGCTGTGCCGAGGTCAGACGATCCAGGCGATGCTGAGCTGTCAAGACAGGACGTCGAGCAGGACGCCGATTTACCAGGTTCTGCCCACCAAGGCGTCGGCGTACAGTTCTGGCACTGACGGGTTCTCCATGCACCCCGAATGTGTTACGGGCTCTGTTGGCGGTAGTTTCGAATGCATCTCGCTGGTGTTGATGGACAAGATGGCGATCTTGTCGGGCTGTTGTTACCCGGGGTCTGCCACGTCCTGGTAAGTCGCAGGTACTGTTAGTGACATCAAAACGTTGCTGCAGGCGATAAACCGTGGTGACATTTACTCCAAATGCCCTAGCAACTTGCTAAACTGATTGTCCGGCTTAAATTCTCACGATCGCCTGATGGCGCTGATCTGGTGATAGTCTCGGCATCGCGCCTGTGTCGCAGAAATGAATGTTGTAACAGTTTTGTGAGTATTGTACAGCTTGCCTGAACACTCTGAACACGAAAAGCTGCTTTTCCACATTGTGCATGTGCTGAAAGTGGTCCCCATGACGGTTTGGGATCCCCGTCAACAAGACCTTGCGTGTGACCCAGATAACGGCAAACACGGTTCTGACAAGATACGACCGCTAAAACAACACGTGCAGAACATGCTAGTATCATGATTTTATTTTTATGTCAAGTCCATAAAGGTTTAATTAACGCATCCTTTATTTGCGTTTCTTTTGCCTCCGAGTATATTTAATTTTTTTACGGCAGTTTTATTTGAAGATAGTGTAGTGGAGATAGAGACATACAATGGAATGTCTCTGGTGAAGACTACAGTTATATATGATTTTTGTGTTGTAATATTAAAATTCTACCCTGACCAAAACAAAACAAAAAACAAATCCCTACCTACCTACCCTATTTTTTGTAGCCATGTTACCAGAAACGCACAACTTTTTTTTTGGCCTTACCATGCAAACGCAACGATTCGAATTTAGAGAAGGTTATCTGTCACTCACACACACACACACACACACACACACACACACACACACACACACACACACACACACACACACACACACACACACACACACACAATGGGCGGATCCAGGGGGGGGGGGGGTTCCGGGGTTACCGGACAACTCCCACCCCCCTCTCTCTAGCCTAAAAACTAAAAAAAAGAAAGAAATAGTTTAAAAATAAAGACAAACTGATGGCTCAGATTGCTCAATGTTCCTTGATTTTTATCAAGATTTTCCTGGAGGGGGGGAAATGCCCCCGAACTCGCAATATAACAGGGTTTTTTTTCCTCCTGATTCTGAGAAGAAGCTGTTTAATTGTGATATCAGGCCCAGGAACCCCTGATTTTCACTTGGAGCATTCTCAAAGAAACTTGGCGTATGTTAAGAAAAATGAGTGTACTCCACACCTTTGTCTTTTGTTGTTCATTGTCGTTGCATGTCTACCGTTCCACAGCCACCTACTATAAGTGCAAGTGTTAAATGACGTATTTTCACAAAAGACTTGCAGAGAATCATGTGATGCCAATGACAGTTAAGGACATGTGGTAATACATACTACGTTTTGGAACCAGGGAAAATGCAGCACAAATTATTTATCAACCAAATTGATTGACTTGTGCACCATGACAAAAGTTTTCTTTAATCCATAAAAAAGGTCCTTTGCCAGATAAATTGCTTTGAACATCAAGTACCCTGAAAGTTGTCACACATTTACATTATTGAAATAAAAAGAAAACACATCAGTAACCAGGTTAGGTACGTTAATATCTATAATCAATATCTCGGCACGTTACTGCCTTCTTCGGGATGGTAAACTGAACATTATTGAACAAAATAATCGGTTTAGATTGTATACTTTGATTCCTGAACGAAGAAGCAGAGGTACTGAATACAACTAGGACTGTAAAATCAGCTTTTGCCTGAAACACACACACATACACAAAACAACAGGATTTTAACAAACTTATAAAAATAATGCAATGTCATTGTATGAAGCCAGAACAATCACTAACTTAAATAGTTGATCACACAATTACCCATCATTGAACAATAAATCGAAGTCGGGTGCATTCAATGACTAAAGCAGTAAAGGCTTTGAAAAAACCCTCATCACAAAACACCCCCCCCAAAAAAAAAAAAAAAAACACACAAAAAACACACAATTAAATAAATAAAATAAAACAGGTTGTGTAAATAGCGCAGTAAACACCATGCAGGTACAAGCAAAGATTTGACAGTGATTATCCTTGTTACGAAGCATTAGTATGACAGCTCCCTTTTTACATTTAGTCAAGTTTTGACTAAATGTTTTAACATAGACTTTGTAAGAAGACATAACATATCGGTAGGTTTCATTTGTTTGTGATTAATTTATTGAAGTAGTTTTGTTTTTTTGTTTACTTTTGCCAGTTTGCCAGTTTGTTTTTGGAACTTTGCAAAGCAGTGTCGTGTCGTCTGTTTAGGTCTGGGGAAACGCCAATGAAAAGAGCCGAAGAATCCTCGAGCGTTTCTATTGGGTTTGCTTTTGATTATCCGTGTAATAGGGCTTCCTGCAACTATGGTAACCGGGGATTTATTCCCCGGGGAACATGACATTTATTTCCCAGGTGCTTGTGAATGAAAACTCGTGAAAATGATGACAATGCATCTTGTTTGGTTCCATTACGTATAGGACGCAGTGACGCACAGTTCGGGAAGTTTAACTCGTTCATTGCCAGTTTAAAGTGTGTCTGTATGTGTCTTCGAACATTAAATTCAATTGCGTTTGTGACTGAACAGGACAGTCGTGGAAATTCACCAAATGGCTCTTTCACCAAGAGATTCTGGAAAATGGTGCGTGGCTGACTCGCTCTTGCTCAGCAACTCTGAAGGAGAACAGCAGACACTGTGTGGATCTATGGGGTATTACGTGTACACTTGTGAGTCATCTCAAATAAAAATACAAGTAGTAACATCACGCTGTTCGTCTGAACTTTGGCACCAAGATCATGCACATACATGTATCCACATTTAAAGTGTAACTAAACAGACATTTTGAAGTGTCAGCTTTACTGAAATGCTTTATGTTGTGTCCAAGTATAGACCTCTAGAAGCGATACTGGACAATTTTTCCAACGTTTACTGTGTTTTCTGATTTACAACAATTTTTTAAAAGTGTTGAACCCATTTCAGATTTACCTGATTATCTTTTCTTGAATTGGCACTTCCAAAGAACAAGTGGTACTTTGAGTTCCGGTTTTATGTTTTAACCAATCAGAATTTGGTTCCTAAATAAAATCGTCTGCTGCCTGTCCCAGCAGAGTCGGCAGCAAGCACTGCTTGCCACATGAGTGATGTTACCAACAGAAATAGCCATACATTGGGCAAGGTAGCAATGTAAATGAATTGGATCTAGCTAATGTGCTTGTACTGCACCCCTGGCATTTGAATTCACTCCAAATGTACTGGCACAGCGTGAGAGACAACATCCTGTCGAAATCGTAAGCACGAGGCTGACTGGGAGATTATCATTCAAAGAGCATGCTGAAACGGATTGTAAGTACAATATTATACATGTTCTCGACATTTCTGTTGATATTTCCTTAACTTTAATTTGTTCCTTGATTTAAAACCCTAGGGCTTGTATTTTCAGTTGTGATACTAAGCACGTATCTTTACCATAGTATCCGATCACTCCACTTGAAGTTTGGAATGATGAAGAGGAATTATTTCTGGATCTAATTTATTATTTGTTCCCCCCCCCCCCCCCCCTCTCGATTCTTTTTTTCGCCACATATATATTGTCGTGTGAGGGGGTAGATGCTTGTACTGGCTGATTTTTTTTTACTTCGGTCAGATACAGATGATTGGAAAACAAGAAGCGAAGCCTTCAAGGCTCCCGTAAGAAATCAACAAACAGTAACACAAACTCACTCACTCCGTAACACACACACACACACACACACACACACACACACACACACACACACACACACACACACACACACACACACACACACGCACACACACACACACACACACACACAGTTAAAACTAACGCATCATATCAACTCCATGTATAATTTTCAAAAGAAGGCAAACAGATAAAATGACTAGGTTAATAGGTTAGGTACCTGTCATGTGGCCACTTTTTCCACTGCTGTCCTCAGTCCTATACTTTTCATCAAGACTTGTCACCATGCTGAGTAGATCTAAATTCGGAAGTCTTCATGTGGCTGAGGCATATCTGACATAGCGTCGATCTTGTTGTAGGTTAACCTCCTTTCTGAAACAAATGGCAAAATGCGATTAGTTATGATGACTACAACCTACACAAATATAAACAGTGTTTTGAAACAGAATAGTCAGGTTATACAAGCCACTTTACATATGCAGCATGGTAACCCTACAATATGCGAAACATGTTGACTGCAGCAGCCTGGTTCTTAAAATAATTCTGACGGTCAACACAGCCAGAAATGCCAACAAAGACAAGAAAGCTGTTGCAAGGTAAGCTTACCAAACGTTACATAGCGAATCATATGATAGTGCGTAAACAGCAAACAGTAGATCTACAATCAAAGAGAGGATCGAGTCTGGAATGAAACGCGATACAAATCTAGCATTCAAAAACTGTCTTTCACGTTCAAGGAAGTTGTTGCAAAGTACTTAAGACTTACTAAATTGTACAGACAAAACCATGACAGTGCATGTTTTGAATCTGAGGAAAAAATCGTGATCATTTTGACTTTGAGAACAGATTCATTCCGTTTCCTTATATCTGCATGTTCAAGTAAATGGTGGACAGTTTTTTTCGGGCAGAGTAAACTTAACTTGAGACTCTACTGCAAGTCTTGAAATTCACATAAATCGAACCACGAACAAAGACATCCAAACATTACAGGCACTTTAGATCAACTCATTTCACTAGAGGTGACCACAGAATACATATAGAACAGAAGCGGCATTCACGTCTTCGGGATGTTCCGTGATTTTCCGGAAAACCTCGGGCCGCCATTTTCTTATGTTTGCACGGAGGCTTGTAAAAATGTCGCTCTCCAGAGAGAAGTGTCCGAGAGGACGGTATATAGAGAATACTACATTGCTTGCTGTGTCGTACCAGATTTACACGAGTTGTTTTTTACATTTAGTCAAGTTTTGACTAAATGTTTTAACATAGAGGGGGAATCGAGACGAGGGTCGTGGTGTATGTGCGTGTGTGTGTGTGTGTGTCTGTCTGTGTGTGTGTGTGTGTGTGTGTGTGTGTGTGTGTGTGTGTGTGTGTGTGTGTGTGTGTGTGTGTGTGTGCGTGTGTGTGTGTAGAGCGATTCAGACCAAACTACTGGACCCATCTTTATGAAATTTTACATGAAAGTTCCTGGGATTGATATCCCCGTACGTTTTTTTTTTTCGTTTTTTTTATAAATGTCTTTGATGACGTCATATCTGGATTTTCGTGAAAGTTGAGGCGGCACTGTCACGCTCTTATTTTTCAACCAAATTGGTTGAAAGTTTGGTCAAGTAATCTTCGACGAAGCCCGGACTTCGGTATTGCATTTCAGCTTGGTGGCTTAAAAATTATTTAATGACTTTGGTCATTACAAATCTGCAAATTGTAAAAAAAATATAAACAAAATGTATAAAACGATTCAAATTTACGTTCATCTTATTCTCCATCATTTGCTGATTCCAAAAACATATAAATATGTTATGTTTGGATTAAAAACAAGCTCTGAAAATTAAATATATATCTATAGGTATCTCGAAGGTTTTTCAAGCTAGACCTCTGAAACTTTGTACACTGTCCGAGTTTGATGATCTTACAAAGTGACCCCAGTTTGGTTGACCCTCTTCAAGTATTGGGGTCACAGCAGGGTCATGTTCGTTTCATAATTAAACTTAACGTTGAGGTTACCTTGGAAGCTTTTCAAGCTAGACCTCTGAAACTGTGTACACTGTCAGAATTTGATGATCTTACAAAGTGACCCCAGTTTGGTTGCCCCTCGTCAAATATTGGGGTCACAGCGGGGTCATGTTCGTGTCACAAAAACTTAACGTTGAGGTTATCTCGGAGGTTTTTCAAGCTAGACCTCTAAAACTGTGTACAATGTCAGAGTTTGATGATCTTACAAAGTTCGGTTGACCCTCGTCAACTTTTGGGGTCACAGGGGGTCATGTGCGATTCGTAATAAGTCAACATTGACGTTATCTTGGGCGTTTGTGAAGCTACAGCTTTGAAACTTAAAACACTTGAAGGGATTTAAAAATGTTCCGATGTGACCCTAGTTTGGTTGACCCCCGTCACATTTTGGGGTCACAGTGGGGTCATCATTGTGCCTGTCTTCTCCGGGGGCAGGTGCATGGTAATTTTCCATCACGCCTAGAATGTGTGGCACCAGGGACCTATATTTAGATTTACATTAAGTTGAACGATGTGAGGCATAATGTGAATCGGATATTGTTGTTGGATATTTCTATGAGGAAACACGAGTCAGACAATGACCCAGACGAGTGACAATTTCTGTGTGGTTCAATATTTAAACAAGTCGCGTAAGGCGAAATTACTACATTTAGTCAAGCTGTGGAATTCACAGAATGAAACTGAACGCACTGCATTTTTTAACACTGACCGTAGTCCGCAAAACGCAGTGAAACTGACGAGCCTGTTTAGCGCCGGTTGTGGGATCGCTGTGTTCCATAGCATGCTTTTCTGTAGCTCTCTTCGTTTTAACTTTCTGAGCGTGTTTTTAATCCAAACATATGATATCATATCTATATGTTTTTGGAATCAGGAACAGACAAGGAATAAGATGAAAGTGTTTTTAAATCGATTTTGGAAATTTAATTTTAATCATAGTTGTTATATTTTTAATTTTCAGGGCTTGTTTTTAATCCAAATATAGCATATTTATATGTTTTTTGAATCAGAAAATGATGAAGAATAAGATGGACGTAAATTTGGATCGTTTTATAAAAACAAAATATTTTTTTTACAATTTGCAGATTTTTAATGACCAAAGTCATTAATTAACTTTTAAGCCACCAAGCTGAAATGCAATACCGAGGTCCGGCCTTTGCCGAAGATTGCTTGGCCAAACTTTCAATCAATTTAATTGAAAAATGAGGGTGTGACAGTGCCGCCTCAACTTTTACAAAAAGCCGGATATGACGTCATCAAAGACATTTATGAAAAAAAAATAAAAAAACGTCCGGGGATATCATACCCATGAACTCTCATGTAAAATTTCATAAAGATCGGTCCAGTAGTTTAGTCTGAATCGCTCTACACACACACACACAGACAGACATACACACACACACACACACACACATACACACAGTGCATGTTCACGAAGTATACTGCTCGTAGTCGACTTACCATAGTCTTTTTAACGACAATCAGTGCAGCTTCACGAAGTATACTGCTCGTAGTCGACTTACCATAGTCTTTTTAACGACAATCAGTGCAGCTTCACGAAGTATACTGCTCGTAGTCGACTTACCATAGTCTTTTTAACGACAATCAGTGCAGCTTCACGAAGTATACTGCTCGTAGTCGACTTACCATAGTCTTTTTAACGACAATCAGTGCAGCTTCACGAAGTATACTGCTCGTAGTCGACTTACCATAGTCGTTTTAACGACAATCAGTGCAGCTTCACAAAGTATACTGCTCGTAGCCGACTTTTCATAGTCTTTTTAACGATTGGTTGGTTGGTTTTTGGGGTTTAATGTCTCTTCAGCAGATGCTAGCTGCTATTCGAGACCGGTCTTTTTAACGACAATCAGTGCAGCTTCACAAAGTATACTGCTCGTAGTCGACTTACCATAGTCTTTTTAACGACAATCAGTGCAGCTTCACAAAGTATACTGCTCGTAATCGACTTACCATAGTCTTTTTAACGACAATCAGTGCAGCTTCACAAAATATACTGCTCGTAGCCGACTTTTCATAGTCTTTTTAACGACAATCAGTGCAGCTTCACAAAGTATACTGCTCGTAGTCGACTTACCATAGTCTTTTTAACGACAATCAGTGCAGCTTCACAAAGTATACTGCTCGTAATCGACTTACCATAGTCTTTTTAACGACAATCAGTGCAGCTTCACGAAGTATACTGCTCGTAATCGACTTACCATAGTCTTTTTAACGACAATCAGTGCAGCTTCACGAAGTATACTGCTCGTAATCGACTTTGCATAGTCTTTTTAACGACAATCAGTGCAGCTTCACGAAGTATACTGCTCGTAGTCGACTGTGTATAGTCTTTTTAACGACAATCAGTGCAGCTTCACGAAGTATACTGCTCGTAGTCGACTTACCATAGTCTTTTTAACGACAATCAGTGCAGCTTCGCGAAGTATACTGCTCGTAGTCGACTTCGCCGAGTTAAGGACAGGCTTAAAGAAAAGAATGTTTGCCGCAATTGATAAACATACTCACGGAGGTACTGAAGACTAAATCTGGATCCAGAAGACCAACTGGAACCCGTTCGGAATGAGATGGTTATGGGCTGGTTTTGTTGTATGGACACTGTTTAAAAAAGCAGTTGTAACATGAGGTGAATGTTTTCAGAGATATTTTTTTTGAAGGAAGACATTTGGTTTTGTTAATCTCTCTCGCACACAAACACATCAATACACACACACACAGACCGGCACGGTTGGCCTAGTGGTAAGGCGTCCACCCCGTGATCGGGAGGTCGTGGGTTCGAACTCCGGCCGGATCATACATCAGACTTTAAAATTGGCAATCTAGTTGCTGCTCCGCCTGGCGTCTGGCATTATGTCAGAATAATGTGACTGGGTGAGACATGAAGCCTGTCCTGCGACTTATGTCTTGTGTGTGGCGCACGTTATATGTCAAAGCAGCACCGCCCTGATATGTCCCTTCGTGGTCGGCTGGGCGTTAAGCAAACAAGCAAACACACACACACACACACACACACACACACACACACACACACACGCACTCACACACACACACACACATACACACACACAAACACACACACACACACCAACATATGCACGCACACACGCGCGCGCATGAAATGCTCTTTGATCTAAAAACCTACTTTCTCCCAAAAGAGAGCTATTTTAATGCACAGCTGTTTATCAAAAGAAACATTGAATGAATACTAGCAAGGCACTTGAATAACCTCGTTTCTGACAACATGCAATACATCGTACAATCGGATGCATGCACGTACCAACAGCATAGCTAAGAATAGCATACACAAAACACCAGGCTGCCATCTCGAATTTATCACTCTGACAGCACAACCCTACTTAATTTTTGTCTAAATGTTTTAGGGGGAACCTAGATGAGGGTCGTGGTGTATGTATGTATGTATGTATGTATGTATGTATGTATGTATGTATGTATATATGTATGTATGTATGTATGTATGTATGTATGTATGTATGTATGTATGTATGTATGCATGCATGTATGCATGTATGTATGTATGTATGTAAATATGTATGTAATGTATGTATGTATGTATGTATACATGTAACACATTTAAAACGTGTGGTCTTGTTTTGAACATGTACACAGATATATTTTGGTTAGTAGTTAAAGGGAAGGAACTGGTATTTTGGGTAATGTGTGAACATTGATTGTTACCCCCCTTTAACTAGTCTTTTCAATTTGGCTAACTAAGTTTCATGTTTTTGGATTTTATAAAATTGTTTAAGTTGTTTTAAATGTGTTATTTTGATAAAGTGTTAATTATAAACTTTGATAAGTAGTAAAGACACTTTATTTTATTTTAAGACATTTATTGTTATATATTTTCCAGTTCGATATTTAGAATGTTAGCGTCACTTCCGCCCTCTGCTGAGAGGCCCCCAAGTTGGTGGGACATTTTTTGGAGCACTTTTTGGTTCTAAATCAGGTGAATATTGATTTCTACATTGTTATCTGCTTGAAATATGATCAGTTATTAGTTTAGCAAGATGAATATCCTAGTATAAATTGGAGTGGTTATTTTTGTAATTCTGTTCCGAAACTGAAATATTTGGAATTTGACCATGTTGTAGGTTTTTTGACAGAAGCACCTGTCACAGAAACATTGCAGAATATTTGTATTTTTGGTTGTAGTTTGTTTGTATGAAGTGCGTTGACAGAAAGATAAGTGTGTTACTGATGTTTTGAAGTTTAATAAGGTTTAGGTTTTGTAAAGAAATTTAGTTTTAGATTATAATTTGAAATTTGAAGTAGAAGAAAGTTTTGCGCATGCGCGAGAATAACCGAAAGCGCATTGCATTATTGGAAAGTTGGTTGCCTCTATTTTATGAGAAAAAAAGTGTTTGTAACTAGTGTTTTATTTGAGATGTTTGAGGTGAGATGTCATTCCAAGTGATTTAGACATTGTGATTTGAAGAAATTTGGTCATAATGTCAGTTTATCACTGCAGATAAATGTGATTATGCATGTAGCTAGTTTTGAGTTTGTAGCAATGGTGGAGTGGAACACATGTGATGTGTGTTATTGTTACAAAGTAAATCTAAGATGGTTAGTCACTGTCTTGTAGGATAACATATAGTCTTTCTGTTTCTGTCAATGAAGATGGAGTTGATCACAGTAGGCAAAATGTTACTCCTGTGTTTGGAAAAAGATTTACTATATATAGTTGGTAAATAGTAAATGATGTCTAATTATCCGCTGTTTTTAGTTGATGATGTGGAATAATGTAATGATAGTGGTGTGTTGGAACATAGTAACTATGTGGTAATTATTAGTTAAAATTACTAGCCTCTGGTAACATCTGGTAAATGTTATTTGTGTTTTATTGTGTGGTGAAAAGAAAATGTTTGTTTAATGTTCAGAGCCAACTTGTCTGAGTGGTGTTTGTTCTAACATTTTGGTGAAGCACCTTATAAACACTGGGTTTTAAGTTTTAAGTTTTGGTTTTTAGGTTTAACACTGTTCTTTAGTCATTATATTTCATTTTTGGAAGTTGTATTTTGTTGAGAAAAAAAAAGAAAAAACACAATAGAATAAAAGGATTTTGAAACATTTATTTTTGCTTTTGTGTTATTCATTTAACACATACAATCCCCTATCCCCTTTCTTAACATAATTTAATGTTCTAAATTAAACCTGAAAAGTCGAGAGTGTTATATATATATACTAGAATGAATACCCGCTTCGCCGGGTAGCCGGCTTCGCCGGGAAGAAGTACTTAGAGCCGTACGCCGGCTTCGCCGGGTCCGAACAATGGACCCGCCAAGCTTAGGTCCCTCCCAGATTCGTGGAATGGGAACAGCACGAAAATGATTCAGTGGCCATAATGCCATTCCTGACCATATCGAGTCCCATCCTTGTCGACGAATGTAACCGTGTTAATCACCTTTGGAGGCGAACTCCACTCAAACAGGATTGAGCAATTTAGAGCTTATCTCTAAGCCCTTTTGAACTGTTATGGCTTCTGAAAGGAAGGCCAGTACATAAAATTACACAAAAGCCGCCAGACCACATCACAAACAGAACTGAACAATGCACAGGTGTTGCTCACATAAAAAAAAACACACACACACACACACACACACAAACACAGAGAAGCCATATCTATAGAGAGATAGATGACAGTGTATTTTTCGCGTGGCTATAAATTGATTCGACCTTTGCACTTTTACAGTGAGGATAATTTACGGGTCCAATTTACTTTCTGGACACTGCGGTGACCTTCTAAAAATAGTAACAGAACGGGAATATCCGAAGATGCCTCCCTCAAACTATAGTGCACCATACGAAGGAAGGGAGGTAAACGCTGAAAACCTGGAGAAGATGAGAAGATAAGGAAGAGTTACTTATAATGGTGAAATGAACACAAAAACCAAAATCAGTTCAGCGCTGCGCGCTGAGAGCACGTGTTGAAATATCTCATCGATGATATTGTGTCCGGGGTGTAGCTGAATACGGTGTCCAAATTTGAAAAAGATCCACCGAGAACTTTGGCGTTGTGATGTGGTGTAGCGGCTATGGTGTGTTGGTATGGGGACCCGGGTAGCTGAGGTGGAACCAAAATCGGTTCAGCGCTGCGCGCTGAGAGCACGTGTTGAAATATCGACCAGGTTGTGTCCTGTACCGGGTCAACCTGAATATGCCCACCAAATTTGAAGCAGATCCATCGAGAACTTTGGCCGTGCATGGCGAATACACAAATACACAGATACACAGACACACAGACACACACACAGACACAAGTCGTATAAATATATATATATATATATATATATATATATATATATGTGTGTATGTGTGTGTGTGTGTGTGTGTGTGTGTGTGTGTGTGTGTGTGTGTGTCTGAATTTGAGTCTGATACGGTACGTTGCTGCATCCAAATAACTGGCGTTGGTGCAAAACCACACACACGTACACACACATACAAACAAACAACAACAAGAACAACGTGTGTACACACACATACACACAAACAACAACAAGAACAACGTGTGTGTGTGTGTGTGTGGGTGTGTGTGTGTGTATGTGTGCGTGTTTGTGTGTGTGTGTGTGTGTGCAGGTCTTAAAAGGAAGATTCCACTACCTATGACCCCGTCACCCCCCCTCCCCCCCCCCCCCCAAAAAAAAAAGAAAAAAAGCTGTTCCAGCTTCATAAGATAATGTTCAAGAGTTTTCCATATGTGACTTGTATCAATCCATATAGTTAATCGACCCTAAAAAATACTTCACATTTTCAAACTTGCACGACCCCAAACAGGTACCTCCTTCCCACCACCATCACTTACTAATACTCAGCATCCACCAACATTACTTTTTTTTTTTTCAAGTTGCCGAAATACGTTTCTTTTATTCATGAGTTTTGCTCATAATGTTAAAAGTTAGGAGAATCTACCAAACGAATTCTAGGCAAAAAGTTCACCATTTTCAGCTCAACGCCAACTGTAGTTTCGCAGAAAAGGCAGGTTCTCCTGTGCTGGCTTCGGGGTACAATTTCGAAATAGGAGATTAATCCTGAAACTCACTTGAGATCAGACAAGTGCGCTGAATATATATCTATATAATTATAGTCACGCCCAAAACAAAGGGATGCTGCCATCTTTTTTTTATTTTTTTTTTATTCACCTTTGCTATGTCTAGTAGTTTGTGCGTTTGTTTGCGTGTATGTGCGTGTGTGTGTGTGTGTGTGTGTGTGTGTGTGTGAGTGTGTGTGTGTGTATGTGTGTGTGTGTGTGTGTGTGTGCGTGCGTGCGTGCGTGTGTGTGTGTGTGTGTGTGTGTGTGTGTGTTGAAGTTGTTGTTCCATAATTCTGTTAAATAATACCATTTTCAGCGGGACAATAAAAAGGCGAGAATTTACAAATTACCCAATACAGTACAAGTTTTCAGCACAGCATCATACAGCGCATATATAAATATCAGCACTATACTACTAGTTATCTATATTCTTATACACAGTTCAATTTTACTGGAAATTTCGAAGTCGAGCTTACTTCTGATATAAGACCTTCATGTTAGTTTTTGGATTTCCGTACTTAAACTGGCTTATGCACATTTTCGATATCAATATAAGGTGATTAATTATGAAGGTTTTCTCTCTGGGGATATCACGTGTGAAATACCCAAAAAGAGCCTCTTCGCATCTTAACTTTATATTTTTGCCTGTACATTTAAATATGTGCCCTTGACATTCCTGCCATATGGGTTGCACTGCTGTACACTTCCAAAAAAGTGCTCGATGAAGTCGGTTTCGTTACAATACTGACAAAGATTTGTTTGCCGAATTCCCATCTTATGTAGCAAACAATTGGTGGGATATAGATTGTGTAATATTTTCCAATGCAATAGACGAAGACGGGTTTCTGTCGAGCATTAGAAATCGTGTCAAAAGCAGCTCTGTAGTCTAGCGCCATTAAAATACCTGGTTGATTACTGTTATTCATATAATTATTCAATGACGTCATCAATCATTCTATGTAATAACATTGCTGGAATTTCGTTTTTTTAAAAACCCAACTTGATCTTCACTTATTAAGTAATTGATGACTTGATTTAATCTGTTTGCAAGGCATTTCGCTAATAGTTTATTGTCGGTGTTTGTTACAGATATATGACGCCAGTTATTTAGGTGCTCTCGTTTCAACTCCTTTCCTTTGTGTATCAGTGTGATTGCTGCTCGCTTCTGGGATACAGATAGTTCCACTTTTTCAAAGGCTGACCAAAAAGAGGATAATAACATTTTGTTTATATTACTCCAAAAGAACTTTATGAAAGTGGTTGTTATTCCATCCAATCCTGGAGCAGAATTACTTCGCATTCCCTCAAGTGCAATACGGAGTTCTTTTTTCTGTAATTTCTTGATCAATACTGCCCTTTTGCTCCTCTGATAATTTTGGAATGTCAGTATTTTTTAAAAAAATCGTCCCCAAGAAAGTTATTAAAATTGGTGTTTTTAGTGTATATATGTTACAGTCAAAACGGGAAATCAGTCAATACGGGTAATGACTAAAACTTTTAGTCATTTCCGGAAATGACGGTTTTGATCAGTCATTACTGGAAATGCCTAAAATCTTTAGTCATTACCCGTAAATGACTAAAAATATGCTCTAGACATTACCAGTAATGACTGAACATGAACTAAATGTTCTGAGATGAATCACATTATTACAAAAATTGTGAGTCTTCATAGTTTGCTCCCCCACAATCATCTAATTTTTATCCAATTATGCATGATATTGTGTTTCCATACAATATTTAACATAAGTCAATATTAAACTTAGTAATAATTCAAAAATCAAGCAAAAACACATTAAATTTATTTGGTTGCAAAGGCTATAAAACACACAGAGTGGTAGACACGAAGGTTGCACCCGTGTGTGCGAAAGCCAATTGCTATAAAACGCGCACTAAATGCGTGTACTTCTCAGATCGGCCAATATAAATGCTATATAGAACGCACTCCCTTCGCCATAAAGCGCTCAAACCCCGAACCGCATAATCTCTCAATCTATTCGCAACTCTGATGTTAAACATTTGTCAATCTTTTATTTCAAATACACATTAGATAAAATGAACAGAAATTTGGAATAAAGAAAAGATAAAATGAACAGAAATTTAAAGAAAATTGAATTATCTCTCTCTCTGTCTTTGTCTGTGTCTCTCTCTGTCTGTGCCTCTCTCTCTCTCTCTTTGTCTCTCTCTCTCTGCCTGTCTGTCTGTCTCTCTCTCTGTCTCTCTCTTTGTCTCTGTCTCTCTCTCTCTCTCTCTCTCTCTCTCTTTCTCTCTCCCTCCCCCTGTTAATACCCCTTGCAACTAAACCGTTTTGAACACACACTTTGACGCTGTAATGACAAATACACATTCAATAAATTGAACAGAAATCTGGAGTAGAATAGAATAAATCAATGGAAAATTTAAGTAAATGACACACACACACACACACACACACACACATACACACACACACACACACACACACACACACACACACACACACACACACACACACACACACACACACACACACACACACACACACACACACATACTGGCTGTGTTGATCTACAAACTCTTTCTGTGCTTCAGCGAGTGTGATCGTGAATCATAATTGTGGAAAAAATTCTACAGTTAACAAGAGTTCACATAATGTGTATTGGTAATCGACAGAAAGCCGAGTGAGCTAGTATTCACATTCCGCATTTTCTTGACTAGCAGTCATTTCCGGAAATGACGGTTTTCATCAGTCATTACTGGAAATGCCTAAAATCTTTAGTCATTACCCGTAAATGACTAAAAACATGCTCTAGACATTACCAGTAATGACTGAACATGACTAGCAGTCAGGCAATAAGGGTAAAAAAATATTCACAAAGTTTAGTCATTTACGGGTAATGCCTAAAGATTTTAGGCAATTCTGGTAATGACTGATCAAATCAGTCATTTCCGGAAATGACTAAAACTTTTAGTCATTACCCGTAATGACTGATTTCCCGTTTTGACTGTAACATATATATATGTTAGTAAAGAAGCGGGTTTGTTCCTTTAATATTTCAGACTGACTTGTAATATATTCATTCTCTGTTATTTCTATTATATCTAGTATCTTATTTTTTGCGTGAGCTTTCTCTAAGTTTAGGAAATAACGCGTGTTTTTCTCATCCTCCTCAATGAATTTTATCCTAGATCTAATTTGTGCTCCTTTAGCTTCTTGTATTGTAAATAGTTCTAGCTCCTGCTTGATGTGCTCTCGCTTTGTCACCAATCTGGCGTTACTGGGTTCCAGAGCCAAAAATCTGTCTGTTTCATTTAACTGCTGTTGTAAAAGGGTGTGTTTGTTTTTACTGAGTGTTTTCTTTTCTCTAGAATACGATATGTACATCTCTTTTATTTTTATGTTACATATATCCCATCTTATTTGTGCATCTTCATCACTTGATTCTTCTTCATATTTTTTAAGAAATATATTGATGTTGTCAACTAATGCTTTATCGTGCAGTAGGCTATCATTGAACTTCCAGTATGATGGACCACGCATCACGTGCGTTACTTTGTAGGTCAAGATGACCTGTCGGTGATCTGAATGAGCCACTGACTGTATAATACAATCGCTGGCGTGGTCGACCACTCCACTAGAGGCTAAAATGTAATCAAGTCTTCTTGCTATAAATGAGTTCTTGCGACTCCACGTACATTCGTTACAATCTGGGTTAAAGAGTCTCCACATATCATCCAGCTGACAGTCACTCAAAAAACGTTTAAAATTGTCTATAGCTTTCTGTGCATGATCATCACCACATATTACATCAAGTGAATTTGACAGAACACAATTGAAATCGCCACATACAATAACGTCATCTGTTTCAATCGTTTCAATGTGGGTACTTAACCAACATTACTAATTTCCTTGAGTGTTGGCTAGCCCGGACAAAATATGTATACTCAGACACTTGTGTGACCTCATTTCTAACACTATGACATCATAACATGATGTCATCACCTATTGTCTAGCCATGACTGTGACCAAATCAAACAAAGACATCATTAAGGTTGACCACATCAAGACTTATATTTCGGGATTGAACAACTTCTACAGCAAATATGTCCATGATGTGACTCTGAAAGTTAATGAAAACAAGCCACATTTTTGTCATGTCTGCTGATTATTAACACCAACAATTGTGTGAAATGTGGAGGCTTTTTCTCCCAAAATACCTGGGAAAGTATAAACGTAAAGTATTTACGAACATGGCCCCGCTGTTACCCCAAGAAATGACGGTGGTAAACCAAACTAGGGTCATGTTGGCAGATTATCAAATCCTTGAATTGTTCATAGTTTCAAAACTCTAGTAGAGTGCTGCCCTGTCACGTAGTCCCAAACCAAACAATTGGAAATCCAAAGCATCATCATTATAATCATCCTCATCTCATTAATCATCCAAAATTATAAAAATGTCCTTGCTCTTGTGGCCCTTCATGCCCGGAGCTCTCATGGTGACCTTGGTCTCATTGTTCCTGTTCCATCCTTCCCTGATTAGTACTTCTGCTGTCAGTCTTCAACGTGTGACGTTCTGGGGGGGGTCGACGGAGGGACGTGGTGGCGGTCTGCTCTCTGGAGGGGACGCTCACTTAGTCTGGCTCCGCGACTTCACACTCAATGTCGTTAGTAGGGGGCATAGTAGGTAGTGGGCTGAGTCCGTTAGCTCGGGACAGACCCACTACTGAACACCGTCGAAGTGACTCAGCAGAAGTGCAGTGTCAACTTCCGAGGGTAGCCTACCGCAGCGACCCGACATCTCTCCCTGGAGCGTTTGTAAAATCGACAGGCCTGGCAGCGGATGTAGATAGAGCAGCGAATGCAGGGACGGGGCGGCGTGAGAGTACACCGGAACAAGGAACAGGTGTAAGGAAAAAAAAATCTAGTTCAAAAACGCCTGCAATAACGTCAATGTTAGGTTATTATGAATCGAACATAACCCCCTGTGACCCCAAAACTTGACGACGGTCAAGTCGGGAGTAACCCTAAAAGTGTACAAGGTTTCAAAGCTCTAGCTTCGCAAACATCCGAGATAACCTCAACGTTAAGTTCTTTTAAAACGAACGTGATACCGCTGTGATCCAAACATTTGACAAGGGTCAACCAAACTGGGGTCACTTCGTGAGATCATCAAACTCTAAGAGTGTGCTAAGTTTTAGAGATCTAGCTTGAAAAACATCCGAGATAACCTCAACGTTAAGTTGTTTGTCCATAGAGCCGGAGACATTATATATGAATCCTAATACTCACCAATTGCTCAGGTGAATCAATACAATTACAGAGAATAATATAACACTTAGTTATGTCAATTTCCGTTTAGATGGAATTGAAAAAAGCCTTGCCGTAAGTCACTTTCGTTTCTATAAATGCTTCAGGGAGAATGCATTATCTAAAGTACTAACGTGCACACTTTACAGCAACACCATTATTTTGTATGCTGGAATAAAACTTACTCAATTAATTGAGCAATATATATTTTTAAAATATCAATGATCGGCGATAAACGCAGACGTTGTTCCGATCTCAATTGGTTTCGTTTTCTTCTGTAATGTACGCAAAGTAAACTAACTGACTTCACGCAGTCGACCCCACCCAGTTGTCAATGTGTTGTGATGGAATAGATAGTCGAAAACTTTCCAATTTTTGTCTTTGGAATATCTGATTGAAAATATGTCTTTAGTATGTGGACAAGTCTGTTTAAGTTTGACAGTTGACACTTTTTGTCAATGTGCTCATGTCCCGTAACTCTTACCCAGTATCATAGACGTGCACTATTAAATATAACTAATCAGCACTGCGCACAGAGCTTACCTTCCAAAGGTTTTACTGTAGAGTTACTATGGCTACATAGTTTTGCTTGTCTCGCTCCGTTGACTGATGTCCAAGAAATGATGACTCCACCCGTCTCACAGTCTGCGAATACAGAATAAAGAATGCAGAATCTTTAATTGCTCAAGGTTGGGAATTTGTGATGACATTGCGGTTAAAAAACCCATTTTAATCCATGCAAATACACTAACACACGCATCATATATACAAACTAATCAAAACCAACATTCATTTAAAAAAGGCAATAAATTAAATCACCAAAAGAATAGATGCTTTTACCAAAAGAATTGCTTAGTTAGCAAAAGATATTCCAACAAAAAATGGGATGTTTCCACCCACAAAATAAATTCTTCTTGCAAAAAACCGATTGATTCTACAAACAAAAAATGAGACTTGCACAAGAATTCTCAACAAAAAAACCAATTATTTCAACAACAAAATAGCTACTGTCAGCAAAACATATAAAGTTTAGTGCACTTTCAGAGACAAAATAGTGTCACTCCATATCATAATCATAATTGTACGTCCAAAGAAAGTGAAATGAAAATGATAAAATCAGCGTACAGAGCAGTCAAGATCAGTGTGTTCACTGCCTGATAAGCGCTGGTCTCGACAGCTTTGGGCGACCGCGCTTTCGCTTCTGGCCGATTGGGATGGTCTTGGCCTGGGCAGGGGGGGTGGTCACCTCCAGACGAATCTCCATGCCCATGGAATGATGACACACGTAGCACTTAAGGGACTCCGGACAGTTGCAGAAAAACTGATTGTTTTCGTCGATCGTAATCTTCCACACCGACCTCCGACATGTGGCATACTCCTCGAAGTCAGCCCAGAGCGGTGCGATCATTCAACCTTTTCTTCGGTCTCTCGGATGGCAGTCTTGAGCGCCTTTTCCAGGGTTGAAGATCCCATGAAGATCGTGTTCCCAGTCTTCAGCGACTCAGCTGGTAACGTTGCCCACCGAAACGCTGTTGTCCACATGTTCAGTGTGCGATGTGGTGCTTCGGCAATCTCGGTAAGCTCTGCGGTTACATTTGGTGCTCGTTCCATATACCAGTTCTTTACAATGTCATTCTCAACAACTCCGAAAAATCTTGACATTTCCAGCCTCTCTCTCAAAGTGTTTCACTGTGTTGGAGAATGACTATCCATTTCTTTTGTTGAAACTATATTTTCTTTTGCCTGAAGTAGTCAATCTTTTGCCTGATTATATTTTCTTTTGCCTGAGTATATTTGCTTTTGCCAGTTTATTTTATTTTTTGTTCAGACAGCAATTCTTTTGGTGGATGAATTTTTTTTGTTTTTTGTACTTTAATTCTTTGTCACTCAAGCCATCTTTTCTTTTGGTGAAAGCATCTATTTTTTGCGTAGAACCATCTCTTCTTTTGGTTCATTAAACTAGTGCCTTTAAAAAACAACACTGGGCAGCATAAATTTAAAAAATACATTCACTAAAACTAAAACTATCATTATATACACTCAAAGCTTCCTCGCGTGACAGAAATCGCAGTCGCTGGTAAAAATAAAAGATAACAAATTAAAACATGAACTACAATAAACAATGATATGATGGTCAGCGAGTTATATGACATACACACACCCACACACACATACACATACATACATACACACACACACCTTTTTATGAAGAACACATATTATACTCAATACTAAGCAGTTCAATCCACCTCATGAAAGCAGTTCACTTCACTGTCTCATATCTGGTCAGCCTTTTACATGGGATGTGTGTGTATCAGATTTACTCTCATTGCTTTAGCCCGAAAGTCAATTATTTTAAAAAGCAACTCGAGTAAATCTGATACAACACAGCAAGCAATGTAGTATTTTATATAAAGAAAATGACTGCTTGTAATATCACACACACACACGCATGCACATTCACGCATTGGAACATTTAAACACACACAAGCACGCACGCGCACACACAGACACACACAAGCACGCACACACAGAGACAGATACTGGGGTACAGCGACAAACTTTGGCACATGTGAACGTTTGCATTATGTTGACATTTGACATTTTGAAGAGAGAAAACGAGTGCGTCCGAAGGGAGAGATGCTTGGCGTGTGTTGTGACTTTTACCTTCCTTAATGTCGAGGTCAAGAACGCTGAACCAAATGGTAGTGTTTTTTTGGAGGACCAGGGTCCAATGACAATATGAGTACATTGGGCTGGAACCAGGATAATTTGGACTGGTTAAAACCCCTTCCGGTGGAAGTATGCCAGTGCAGTCTAGAACACACACACACACACACACACACACACACACACACACACACACACACACACACACACATACACACACACACACACGCACAAACACACACACATGAAGACACACATACAGACAAACACACATAGACAGACAGACCGACCGACCGACCGACACACACACACACACACACACACACACACACACACACACACACACACACACACACACACACACACACACACACACATAATTAGCTCATTGTAGTACTTCGGTCTTTAAAATGTATAATGTTTTGAAAACTGCATATGTTGCGTCTTTTGTTTTCTAAACAACGAAGTGACTGTGGTAAGATGAACAAAGCTAAAAAAACAGAGGATTACTGTACTCACCTTTTAACATTTAGTCAAGTTTTGACTAAATTTTTTAACGTAGAGGGGGGAATCGAGACGAGGGTCGTGGTGTATGTGTGTGTGTGTGTGTGTGTGTGTGTGTGTGTGTGTGTCTGTGCGTGTGTGTGTGTAGAGCGATTCAGACTAAACTACTAGACCGATCTTTATGAAATTTGACATGAGAGTTTCTGGGTATGATATCCCGAGAGGTTTTTTCATTTTTATGATAAATGTCTTTGATGACGTCATATCCGGCTTTTCGTGAAAGTTGAGGCGGCACTGTCATGCTCTCATTTTTCAACCAAATTGGTTGAAATTTTGGTCAAGTAGTCTTCGACGAAGCCCGGACTTCGGTATTGCATTTCAGCGTGGTGGCTTAAACATTAATTGATGACTTTGGTCATTAAAAATCTGAAAATTGTAAAAAAAAGTATTTTTTTTTATAAAGCGATCCAAATGTACATTTATCTTATTATCCATCATTTTCTGATTCCAAAAACATTTAAATATGTTATATTTGGATTAAAAACAAGCTCTAAAAATTAAAGATATAAAAACTATTATCAAAATTAAATTTTCGAAATCAATTTAAAAACACTTTCATCTTATTTCTTGTCGGTTCCTGATTCCAAAAACATATAGACATGATATGTTTGGATTAAAAACACGCTCAGAAAGTTAAAACGAAGAGAGGTACAGAAAAGCGTGCTATCCTTCTCAGCGCAACTACTACCCCGCTCTTCTTGTCAATTTCACTGCCTTTGCCATGAGCGGTGGACTGACGATGCTACGAGTATACGGTCTTGCTGCGTTGCATTGCGTTCAGTTTCATTCTGTGAGTTCGACAGCTACTTGACTAAATGTTGTATTTTCGCCTTACGCGACTTGTTCAATGTTCAAATGCAGAGGATTACTATAGGAAGGGAGGGCAAGTCGACCCCTCTAACAAATGCAGCTTATACCTCTCGTCTTTTAAAAAAAAAGATTGTTTTTGTTGTAAAACCTGGTGTGTTCTCTTTCGTGTAAGCGTTGTGTGGAATATGAACGATCCAACTGGCACGGTTTTTAAATAAAATATAAAAGAAAACAAGAGGCGAAGCCTTCAAGGCTCACGTAAGAAATCGACAAACAGTAACACAAACTCAATCACTCCGTCACACATACACACACACACACACACACACACACACACACACACACACACACACACACACACACACACACACACACACACACACACACACACACACAGTAAGCACAGGTGAAACTATGCAAGAAAGCGAGACCCTGGATCTGCCAAGAAGTCTCGGCCCGCTCACAATAACAATGACCGAGACTTTCAGTAATTCCTTTGCGTGACGTCTAACCCTCTTACGTCATAATGTGACGTCTTCAAATAGTTTCTATCACACACGTCGAACACTTTTGACCGAGACTGACGTAATCCATAGACTCGGAAATGTTAAAGTTTCTACCACAGACATACACACATACATACGCACGCACGCACGTACGCACAGACAGACAAAGTTTATCATCGCATAGGCTACACTTACGTGAGCCAAAAATCCTGAAGCATGGACGACTTGCCCTCCATGGAGGGCAACTCGTCCATGGGGGGCGGGTAATTCGTCCAGGTGGAAAAGGTTGTTCATATTACCCAATAGCATCACCTCGACATATGAAATTGACTGAAGTAACTTTTCTGTGTCAGTTTTGTTAATCGGAAGTGAGAATGACGTCATAATGAGTCGGCCTACGTCAGAAGTCGATCGACGTCTTGGCTATGCAGGGAGGGTGAGTATTTGAAGGGATAGATGTTCAAACATCTATACTTATTAGTTGCTCTGGTTCAAAGCGAAGCAAATGGGAAAATATATTTACAAATTGGACTTGTAATTGATTTGTGTCGCCCATTTCAGGTTGCGTGAACGTGAAATAGTTTAATAGGCCTACTAGTATACGCGCACTTCCAATGACGGGAAAGCGCACCCCCCCCCCCCCGGCCCCCCTCTCTCTCTCTCTGTCTCTCTCTGTCTCTGTCTCTCTCTGTCTCTCTCTCTCTCTCTCTCTCTCTCTCTCTCTCTCTGTCTTAATTAATTAATTAATCAACACACAACTTCGAATATTATTTTTTTAAGGCTACGTTCACTTTTATTTCAAATACATACAAATAACTTTTACGGGTTCTTCATCTGACACTATTTCTTGGAGATTAAAGAGTCTACACAGACGAGAGAGTACTATGGACCCATAGTCGGGTATTGTGACCCGGGTCGAGTTACACGACAAAGGGGGGGACGAATTACCCGATCATGGTACTCGCTGAACATTGCTATTTACCATTGTTCCTGGGATAGCCTGAGATCTATAACTTTCGACTAGTTGTTATGAAAGCCAAAGCTTTTTTGCAGATCTGGTGCATTTTACGAATCAGCGGCTCCCATGCACTGACTGTTGTTTTTTTCGTGCAACAATTTTAGAGTGGAAACCATCAAAATTGACAAAGACTTACCGCTTTGCTGGGCCCGTTTATTTCGACATTTTGTTTTCTTCAACTGATTCAGGTTGGGTAACTCTGGCTTATGAAATCGATGATAATCACCCCTGCAGTGTCATGTTCTCAAAATCGAGGGGGGACGACATACCCGAGGGGGTCGACTTGCCCTCCCTTCCCCTACTGTGCTTTGTTGTTGTCTTTTGTGTTCTTGTTTTTCCTGAAGAAGCTTTCCTAAGCGAAAATTCGTATCGTCCTGTGTCGTTCTTGTATCGGTGAGTACAGTAATCCTCTGTTTTGTAACTGTCTTTTGTTTAATCAATCAAGGAAAGCCAACTCTTATGAGACTCGCCATTTATCCCAGCGAAGCTGGAGGTATCCCACGAACGCTATACTGTAATCGACTTGAGAAATGTTCACACCGATAATACATGATAAAGAAGGATTCGTTGTGCCCGATTATGGGCTACAGTTGGAGATGAAAGTTCACCAAAAATTGGAACCATACTGACAAAAATACGGTGGGTAAAATTGGCGCCCCCATATTTTTAGCAAACGCCACCCAAGGCCGCTTTGGACGGGTAGAAATTCTGTACTTTCCAAGTCTATTTGTGTGTGGTTGTTCAAGACTATGGATAAAGCTCGCGTGAGAAGATTACGTCACGGTCAAAAGTCTTTGACGTCAATTAATGCATCATGACGTCATGCCTCCCTGTAGTCTTTTTCTCTCGCGGTGTGTGTGTGTGTGTGTGTGTGTGTGTGTGTGTATGTGTGTGTGTGCGTGCGTGTGTGTGCATGTGCGTGTGCGTGTGTGTGTGTGTGTGTGTCAAGGATCGCTTTTGTCAAGAACTACTGACTTTGATGATTTTAATATTAAGTGCACGTTTTCCAGAGGTTGTGTTTTGAGCTGATACCAGGCCGCTCTTTCGTGTGTGTTCTGTAGTAGTCTCGACCAGCTCTCGAGCGATCCGTCTATGTTAGTTAGTCGCGTTTACGTCAAGACAAGCAGATGACGTAATAAGAGAGAGAACGCGTCATGATATTGGGTTCCATGGTGGGCGGTTACCTGAGCTAGCAGCTGACTAAAACCAGCACCGTAATTTAGAGTGCTAAAACGCCCTTGAGAGGGGTAAGTGTTGTTACTGGATATTTGGTAGACTAGATGCAATTGTCATAATTATTCTTCTTGGTAAATACCATTGACTGTGTGTGAATGTGAATGCATGGTACGACTGCGTATTGTTTATAAATACCTGTTCATTGAGGTTAGTCTGAAAATGACTTGATGAAGTTTATAGTTGTAAGAAAACAATTTGCGTGAATCAGAATAGACTCTTAGGATACACTGTACCTGTGCAGTGTGTAACCTGGGGAGGGAGAGCGCCGGCACGTCGAGTGCGCGAGCAATACCTGTCAGTATCACTATCAGGAACTCTGGGCAACGGCTGTGATGGTGTGCAGCGTGTAACCTGGGGAGAGAGAGCACCGGCACGTCGAGTGCGCGAGCAATACCTGTCAGTATCACTATCAGGAACTCTGGTCAACGGCTGTGATGGTGTGCAGCGTGTAACCTGGGGAGGGAGAGCGCCGGCACGTCGAGTGCGCGAGCAATACCTGTCTGTATCTTCTGAACGTGTGATATAGCGTATTTTGTGTTATTTGGATTGATGTATTTGGTAGCTTGTATGTATCTTCTGAACGTGTGATATTGCGTATGTTGTATTATTTGGATTAATGTATTTAGTAGCAGTATAAATGTGAAATGTGATCTCTTTTTAGTTGGCCTTATCAAAGAGTATGTATGCGTTTGTGACAGTGTGTAAGAAAGACTGAGAGAGAGGGAGAAAGAGTGTGTGTGTGTGTGTGTGTGTGTGTGTGAATGTGTGTGTGCATGAGTTTGTGTGCATGTCTGTGTGTGTATGAGTGTGTATATGTGTTTGTTTGTAAAGGTGTGTGTGTCCGTCTGTCTATGTGCGTATTTGTTTGTTTGTTTGCTTAACGCCCAGCCGACCACGAAGGGCCATAATTATCAGGGCGGTGCTGCTTTGAGATATAACGTGCGCCACACACAAGGCAGAAGTCGCAGCACATGCTTCATGTCTCACCCAGTCACATTATTCTGACACCGGACCAACCAGTCCTAGCATGCACTAACCCCATAATGCCAGACGCCAGGCAGAGCAGCCACTAGATTGCCAATTTTAAAGTCTTAGGTATGACCCGGCCTGGGTTCTAACCCACGACCTTCCGATCATGGGGCGGACGCCTTACCACTAGGCCAACCGTGTATGTGCGTATAAGTGTGTGTTTTGTGTGTATGATATTTGTGTGAGTCAATGTGTGTGTGTGTGTGTGTGTGTGTCTGTCTGTTTGTATAAGAGAGAAAGAGAGAGAGAGAGAGAGAGTGTGGGTGGGAGTGTGTTTGTGCGTGTGCGTAAGTGTATGTGTGTATGTATGTGTGTTTGTTTGTAAAGGTGTGTATGTCCATCTGTCTATATGTGCGTATGGGGGTGTGTTTTGTGTGTATGAAGTGTGTGTGAGAGAGTGAGTGAGTGCGTGTGAGTGAGTGTGTATTTTTGTACGTGTGTAACTTGAGGCATGTGTGTGTGTGTGTGTGTGTGTGTGTGTGTGTGTGTGTGTGTGTGTGAGAGAGAGAGAGAGAGAGAGAGAGAGAGAGAGAGAGAGAGAGAGAGAGAGAGAGAGAGAGAGAGAGAGAGAGAGAGAGAGAGAGAGAGAGAGAGAGAGAGAGAGAGAGAGAGAGAGAGAGAGAGAGAGGTTTGTCTTTCGCTGGGGTATGCAGTGCCTTGGCGTTGGGCATCTACTTAATTGGATAACAATCAATTTAAGCTATCTACTGTCTGCCTCATTATAGACACTGAAGAAAGTGACATGCATTGTTTTACATTTTGTTCCTCGAAAAAAGAATTGGATAGAAAGTTGTTATTTTTGTTACGGTTATTCTATTTGGTACTTGTTTGAACTAGTCAAAAACAATCTTGTGGGGGTATTTGTCGGAGAGCTGGAAAACAAAGAGCAGAAGAGGCCTTTGAGACTCCAGTCAAAGTCGGTGACAGTCGGACGAGTACTTTTAAACACATGTGTGTAATGCTACTCCGATCATAAACGTTGGCTCCACAACACTTGGTCATGCAAGTCTGATATTATGCAATTTTGTCTGCAGATATAATTAGTGGCATTCGGCATCAATAATTCCGGTATGTACCGAGCAAGTTTGGTGCAAATAGGTTTGTATTCAAGTGTGTAGCGTGAACACACAAAAAAACACGAAAGTTGACGTGAAATCCATTGTGTTAGCTTACTTTATGGACTGAAGACCATGGCCATGTTATTTTGATGACAATGCTATTGTGACGAACTTATGTTCCGTTTGAACTTTCGTGGACAATTAAACCACATTTAAACCTGTATCGGTAACCATCAGCGATCCTCTTGCATTGGTGACAAAACCGATTCAGATACATTCGACTGTGGCAAGCGTATACTACCAACAGACTGTGGAAAGCGTATACTACCAAAAGACTGTGGCAAGCGTATACTACCAACAGACTGCAAAATGTGTGTCTTTACAGGAAACTAACCTTCATGACTGAAGACACTGATATTAAATCCTGAACGTTGCACAAAGTCAGATGCTGATTCCGGGGTTTGAACCACGAGACTGACGTAGAAGAACTCGTCCTTGATAGCTCTGACTGCACATCATAATGCGCAGCATAAGGAAGGCCTTTGTGTGCACAACATACACATCTATTATTGGCGTGTATGCATTAAATTAATGTCGATAGCATAAGAATGGTTGATTCAATGTCGTTGGAATAACAATGTCTAAAAAAAAAGGCTATCATCATTCATATCCTTACGCTGCGTCATCAAATATTTGGATAATTCATCATACATTGTAGAAACAACGACAATGATGCATACATCGTTTTTGACTCACATGCGAAGCAAAAGTGAGTCTATGTACTCACCCGAGTCGTCCGTCCGTCCGTCCGTCCGTCCGGACGTCCGTCCGTCCGGAAAACTTTAACGTTGGATATTTCTTGGACACTATTCAGTCTATCAGTACCAAATTTGGCAAGATGGTGTATGATGACAAGGCCCCAAAAAACATACATAGCATCTTGACCTTGCTTCAAGGTCAAGGTCGCAGGGGACATAAATGTTGTCTAAAAAACAGCTATTTTTCACATTTTTCACATTTTCTCTGAAGTTTTTGAGATTGAATACATCACCTATATATGATATATAGGGCAAAGTAAGCCCCATCTTTTGATACCAGTTTGGTTTACCTTGCTTCAAGGTCAAGGTCACAGGAGCTCTTCAAAGTTGGATTGTATACATATTTTGAAGTGACCTTGACCCTGAACTATGGAAGATAACTGTTTCAAACTTAAAAATTATGTGGGGCACATGTTATGCTTTCATCATGAGACATATTTGGTCACATATCATCAAGGTCAAGGTCTCTTTGACCCTTATGAAATGTGACCAAAATAAGGTAGTGAACCACTAAAAGTGACCATATCTCATGGTAGAAAGAGCCAATAAGCACCATTGTACTTCCTATGTCTTGAATGAACAGCTTTGTGTTGCATGACCTTGGATGACCTTGACCTTGGGTCAAGGTCACATGTATTTTGGTAGGAAAAATGTGTAAAGCATGTGAGTCGTATGGGCTTTGCCCTTCTTGTTCATAATAAAATCCACCCGAAAACATTTGATCTGCTTTGCACGGACACAGACAGACACACACACACACACACACACACACACACACACACACACACACACACACACACACATAGACATACAGACAAACATACCTAGGAAGACACACATCGCATTTCGCCTTCGTGAAAAGCAATTCGTGTAAAACTGGTATGACACAGCTGGCCATGTGGTATTCTTTTAATAAGTTATTTTTTGTTTTGACTTTAACTTGTTTCTTCTTCGTTTTACATTTAGTCAAGTTTTGACTAAATGTTTTAACATCAAGGGGGAATCGAAACGAGGGTCATGGTGTATGTGTGTGCGTGTGTGCGTGCGTGCGTGCGTGTAGAGCGATTCAGACCAAACTACTGGACCGATCTTTATGAAATTTGACACGAGAGTTCCTGGGTATGATATCCCCGAACGTTTTTTTCATTTTTTTGATAAATGTCTTTGATGATGTCATATCCGGCTTTTCGTGAAAGTTGAGGCGGCACTGTCACGCTCTCATTTTTCAATCAAATTGGTTGAAATTTTGATCAAGTAGTCTTCGACGAAGCCCGGACTTCGGTATTGCATTTCAGCTTGGTGGCTTAAAAATTAATCAATGACTTTGGTCATTAAAAATCTGAAAATTGTAAAAACAATTATTTTTTTTCTAAAACGATCTAAATTTACGTTCATCTTATTCTCCATCATTTGCTGATTCCAAAAACATATAAATATCTTATATTCGGATTAAAAACAAGCTCTGAAAATTAAATACATAAAAACTATTATCAAAATTAAATTTCGACAGCGACTTGACTAAATGTTGTATTTTCCCCTTACGCGACTTGTTTTTCTTTTGGAGGAAGGGGGTGGGTGGGTTGGTGAGGCATGAGTGGTATATTTCCCGAATAAAACTATAACTTCTCCTTCGTAGGTTCAAGGTTTCATATACTCTTTAAAAACGGCTTGTACCATAATATCTTTACAATTAAATGGATATATGTTCTGATAATGCAGCTCAGTTATGCAGAGCTTTAGATAGTATGCCTTACTATGTTATGCCCTTATTTCTACTAGCTAGCTGTGTACAGGAAGTGCATACGTCATGTTTTTAACAATTGTGAAAACACAACCGTTGTTATAATCTTCACTGTTTTATATCTCACATTTGTAGTGTCTAAAGCCCATGGAGCCACACAGTGTTTGCTGCTCGCCTGCAGAGTTGCTAAGCAGCAGTGCTTCAGCCGAACACATTCTTCCAGAATGTCTCGGTGCAAGGTCTAGGTGGGGTACATACACGACCGTGCTGCACAACCATCATCAACATCAGTAGCAGCATCACTGCTTCATCATTATCATCATCATCATCATCATCATCATCATCATCATCATCATCATCATCATCATCATCATCATCATTATCATCATCATCATCATCATGTACTCCTGAGGAGGGTGTTAGTTTACTAGTAGGCTATCTGTGAATGTGTATTCGTCACTGTCAGTTTTGCTCTAGAACGAATTTTGGAATCTCAGATGAAATTTTCGGAAGAAATTAGGATGGTAAGATCCTGACATCGGTCCGATGAAACAGTACTTTTCAGGATTTCTTAATATAAAAAAAAGTAAGCTTGGGTACGGATCCTCAATAAGAAAATGTATACATTTGTCATCATTTTCATGAGTTTTCATTCATATCCAGCCGGGAAATAAATCTCATGTTCCCCATGCAATAAATCGAGGTGGTGAACGGGTTTGAGCTTTCAGGCGAAACGTGAATTGTCAAAGTATGAGCCAATCAGGCTGATTTATTGTATGTGTGGGACCATCGCGGCTTTGGATTCGTGTTTCCGAGGACAACGACTGTAAGCATTCACTCTCAAAATCCCAATCAATGTTGATAATTACCGTGGCGACTCATGGTCAATTTGCGACTTATATCTCTGTGATCACAAAATCCACAACGAAAGGTTATAAAACACTCAAAAGAAAAGAAATATGCTCAAGACTTACTTAACTCACACATATGATCGCAGTTCTGTACATTTTCAGACTGAAAGAAAAGCGTCAACAAGCTACGTTTGACGTCACAGATAAGCTTGACGTGTTATCTCGAGCTATTTTGACAATGCATGCTTTGCAGCCCGGAGTGGGATTCTAAACAAATCGTCTCCTTGTGGGTTATTGTGTATTTTGTTGCACTAACAAAATGATGACAAAACCAATGTTTGGTGGCTTGTCAACAAACCAGCTTTTTTGTGTGTTCCGAGGGGACCAGTATGTCTTTTGTTTCATCTTTATCGACCAAGGCCAAAGGTAAAATGTAACGATGTTAAAGGTTTCTTGAAAACAAGAGAGTGTTTTGGTATTAAAACATCGATCTATGTTGAGGTTGTTCATTTTGGACTTCTCGTGTTATTTAAAAGTTCACCGAATAAAATTAGAGTTGCAGTTGTATCCTGCCTAGTAATCAAATTGGAGAATAATCAAGAAAAAATTGCAGATGAAGTTCTGCCTGGCCTGCTACTAAACCTGTTATTTGACAACAGTCTGAAATGCATATAAAGTAAACTGAGTTAGCCAGACTAAAAAACGGTTCAGAATTCAAACGTACATCCCGTCCTTTTTAGTCGGAACCACCCATTGGCAGATGTATTTAAATCCAGGCTCCGTGTACGTGTCAGGGTAGTTAGGACTGTGTATGTAATAGGTGTTATCTTCCTGC
>NC_090252.1:20047880-20102880 GCF_037325665.1 Littorina saxatilis | reverse complement strand
CATATTACACATATTTCATAGTCCGTTATTTGGGCGCACGTGGTGGACGGTATTTGGAAAACCCCACTAGTTGGAGTTACAATGCAGCTGTTGGAAAATGCGTTCATTGAGTACGTCGTATTGCATGGTATTTACTAAAAGAGTGTATGTACTATCTACTTCAACCAATCAATTCATCTTAGAAAGTCGTAACTTCTTGCTGCACTTAGTTTACAAATGTCTAAAATTACAGTGAGAGTGCGAAAAACAGAAAACCACTTTCCGTGCAGAATGCGTGCGTTCAGTCGCCATGTTGCTTTGGTGCGAAGTGTAAGGGGATATCACTGAATCGTTTCGCGCAAAAAAAACCCATTTTGTGACCTCTCATTTCTGAGATATCGCGTGTCCGTTATTAGGTGCCCGTCCGGTAATTAGGGACGTTCCCCTTCGTATGTTTCATTTTGGTTATCTGTTAGAGGAATTGATATCCGCAAAATATTAGTTATGACCCCTTTTTGCATTCCATATTTTCCAAAATATGACCCCCATCATAGGAATACCATGACTGAAGTCAACACATTGACTGACTTTTTAAATCACACTTCATCCAACCTTCTAATGACTGCCACACACAGGAAATAAATCCACATAATAGCTATGAAACCCACACTTGTCGATAGGAATACGCAATACATGCAGTATGTAATATGAAAATGGCAATTAGTGCTGGTCTATCAGTATACATCTGCTTTTTACATGATCAACATAATAAATGAGAGAGAGAGAGAGAGAGAGAGAGAGAGAGAGAGAGAGAGAGAGAGAGAGAGAGAGAGAGAGAGAGAGAGAGAGAGAGAGAGAGAGAGAGAGAGAGAGAGAGATATATTGTTTTGTGCCAGAATTGAATATTATTTCAATTTTTTCAGGACACTGCATGTACTGCTCATGCAGAGCATGCTTTTGTTCTGTAGTTGTGTCGCGTTTAAATACACAATTCTTACTTTTGTGTTCATCACTTTGAAAGAAGCGTTCCAACCGGAGCTGCTGTCAGTGTTGTCTGTTAAACTCAAAGGGTTGTAGGGCATGCCAAATCTTCGATCGGATACTGCAAATACAAATGGGGATCAGCATCCTATATATTCTGTCCATTACACCATTATATATTTGGGACCGTATTCATGAGACACCCGCAACTTGGCTTCGACGAAGTCCTACTCATAGTCCTATGCATGAACGTCGACCAGCCTGGTGAGTCCAATTCTTGAGACTTACGGAAGAACGATAGGCACTTACAAGAGCGTTTCCCAACGGCCAAATAAACGGACCTATTTCCCTCTGTTTTAATAAAAGATGCCAAGAGTTGCATTAATTATGCAGACGGGTTGTCTGATTCTTTTCCCGTGGAGTCTGGAATCCGTCAGGGATGTCAGTTCTTGCCTTTAGCCTCTGTTTTGGCAATTGATTTATTAGCCATTAGGATCAGGCAGAGTAAGAATGTTGAGGGTATTTCAAATTTGTTTGTTTAAATTATAGACTCTGGGATGATGTGTTTAAAATTACTTTATTTGCTGACAAAGCGTACGTTATTTTTGAAAAGTGAAACGGATTTCAAACACACCCTAATGATTTGTAATTCTTGTTATTATGTTTCCGGATTAGAGTTGAATTTGTCGAAATGTGAAGCCATGTGGTCAGGAAGTCACCTTTTATAATTTCAATTGGAAACAAAAATTAAGATTTTGGGGAATTTTTTTTGATGACAGACCAGCCTCAGATGTTGAGGAAAATTGGACAGAGCGAATTACGTCTGTTAAGCGCTTGATTTTGGTATGGGAAAAATAAATGTGAGCAGTATGGGTAACATTGTTGTAATTAAAATGTTTTTAGTCTCTTAATGTGCTTATTGTATGCAGGCATTTGTAATACCTGATAGAGTATTAGCAGAAATAAATATAGATAGCTGTTTAGGTGTTTATGGGGAAAGAAAGATAACAAGTCGCGTAAGGCGAAAATACAATATTTAGTCAAGTAGCTGTCGAACTCACAGAATGAAACTGAACGCAACGCAACGCAGCAAGACCGTATACTCGTAGCATCGTCACTCCACCGCCCGTGGCAAAGGCAGTGCACGTGGAATTGACAAGAAGAGCGGGGTATTCGTTGCGCTGAGAAGGATAGCACGCTTTTCTGTACCTCTCTTCGTTTTAACTTTCTGAGCGTGTTTTTTAATCCAAACATATCATATCTATATATTTTTGGAATCAGGAACCAACAAGGAATAAGATGAAAGTGTTTTTAAATTGATTTCGAAAAAAAAAATTGATAATAATTTTTATATATTTAATTTTCAGAGCTTGTTTTTAATCCGAATATAACATATTTATATTTTTTTGGAATCAGCAAATGATGGAAAATAAGATAAACGTAAATTTGGATCGTTTCATACATTTTTTTTTTTTTACAATGTTTAGATTTTTAATGACCAAAGTCATCAATTAATTTTTAAGCCACCAAGCTGAAATGCAATACCGAACCCCGGGCTTCGTCGAAGAGTACTTGACCAAAATGTCAACCAATTTGGTTGAAAAATGAGGGCGTGACAGTGCCGCCTCAACTTTTACGAAAAGCCGGATATGACGTCATCAAAGACATTTATCAAAAAAATGAAAAAAACTTTCGGGGATTTCATACCCAGAAACTCTCATGTCAAATTTCATAAAGATCGGTCAAGTAGTTTAGTCTGAATCGCTCTACACACACACACACACACGCACACACGCACACACACACGCACATACACCACGACCCTCGTTTCGATTCCCCCTCGATGTTAAAATATTAACTTGACTAAATATAATAATAAAAAGGCATATAAAAATGATGATAATATTGTGTAGTGATATATACCGATCAACAAAAGAAACGCGAATTTTCTCCAGAAAAACGTTTAATCACACTTTTAAAATGTTATTTCTCATAAACGTAACATCGAAACGAATCAAAATCACGGTGGTATGTTCCTCGCACACTGTTCTTGGCTATGGCATAGTCTTTTGCTGCCACGGGCAAAGGGAGCCTCTGCAGATGGTCAGTACTGTGTGTGACCCCCATGGACGTTGATGACGGCCTGGCAGCGGCGCCTCATGGAGTGAATAAGTCGGTTGATGGCGTCTGTCGGGATGTTGCACCAGGCATTGATAAAGGCCTGAGGCAGTTCTGCGGCAGTTCTTGGTCCTGGGCGTAACTGGTTGACCTTTCTTTGAAGTTGGTCCCAGAAATGTTCAATAGGATTCAAATCTGGGCTGAGGGCGGGCCAGGCCATGGTGTCGATGTTATTGTGCTGCAGGAAGGACTGGGTGATCCTGGCTGTGTGCGGGCGAGCGTTGTCTTGCCGCATAACACAGTTTCTGCGCGCCTGGGAAAAGGGCACAACATGAGGCTGTAGGATCTGGTCAATATAACGCTGTGCTGTGATGCCGTTTCCCCGACCAGGACCAAGATTGTTGAAAAACACAGGTCCCAGGGATTGGTTGAGGCCGATTCCACCCCAGACCATGACGTTTGGTCCACCCTGGGCATTGTGTTCCATGACGCAGTCACCAGCATAGCGTTCACCTCTTCTTCGCCATACCCTGACACGCCCATCAACATGACTAATGCAGAAACGGCTCTCATCGGTGAACAGAATGTTTCGCTATTGTCTCCAGTTCCAGTTGATGTGATCCTGGGCCCACTGCTGGCGCGCCATGCGATGTCTCTAAGTGAGGACTGGTCCTCTAGCGGGACGGCAGTTTTGGAGGTCTCACTCAGCAAGTCTTCGGCGTATTGTCTGGCCACTGATAGGTCTCTGGTGGTTACCGTTCCAGGCTGTTTCATTGGCTGAATGAAATCGGTTTCTCAAATGATGACGCAGGATCTGGCGATCTTGTCTCTGTGTGGTAAGGCGAGGCCTTCCACTTCGTTGGGTATCAGCAGTGCTTCCAGTGTTGACAAAACGTTGCTGAAGGCGATATACTGTTGACAGATGCACATTGAAAGCGACTGCTACCGCTTTTGGGGCATCGCCAGCCGATAATCGACCCACTATCCTCTCGCGTTGTTCTGGTGTCAATCTTGGCATCTTGACTCTGTCAAAAGTTAGACTGGCAGCAAGCGTGCCATGGTCTCTTTTTATTATATTTAGTCAAGTTTTGACTAAATATTTTAACATCGAGGGGGAATCGAAACGAGGGTCGTGGTGTATGTGCGTGTGTGCGTGTGTGCGTGTGTGCGTGTGTGTGTGTGTGTGTGTGTGTGTAGAGCGATTCAGACTAAACTACTGGACCGATCTTTATGAAATTTGACATGAGAGTTCCTGGGTATGAAATCCCCGAACGTTTTTTTCATTTTTTTGATAAATGTCTTTGATGACGTCATATCCGGCTTTTCGTGAAAGTTGAGGCGGCACTGTCACGCCCTCATTTTTCAACCAAATTGGTTCAAATTTTGGTCAAGTAATCTTCGACAAAGCCCGGGGTTCGGTATTGCATTTCAGCGTAGTGGCTTAAAAATTAATTAATGACTTTGGTCATTAAAAATCGGAAAATTGTAAAAAAAATTAAAAATTTATAAAACGATCCAAATTTACGTTTATCTTATTTTCCATCATTTGCTGATTCCAAAAACATATAAATATGTTATATTCGGATGAAAAACAAGCTCTGAAAATTAAATATATAAAAATTATTATCAAAATTAAATTGTCCAAATCAATTTAAAAACACTTTCATCTTATTCCTTGTCGGTTCCTGATTCCAAAAACATATAGATATGATATGTTTGGATTAAAAACACGCTCAGAAAGTTAAAACAAAGAGAGGTACAGAAAAGCGTGCTATCCTTCTTAGCGCAACTACTACCCCGCTCTTCTTGTCAATTTCACTGCCTTTGCCATGAGCGGTGGCCTGACGATGCTACGAGTAAAATGGCATTGCGTTCAGTTTCATTCTGTGAGTTCGACAGCTACTTGACTAAATATTGTATTTTCGCCTTACGCGACTTGTTACTAATGCATCAGTGAACATATCTCACACATGCGGTTTCCCCTACTCCGCTTGCACGTGCTGTAAGCGCGCATGTGTTTCACGTGGAAAGTGCTTGTCCCATGCGTTGAGACAGCAGCAATGGGAAAATATCCACACAACAGCTTTCTGACACATGACTGCATTGTGCATATATATCCCGAAAAATGTCACTCTCATATCATTTGCGTTTTTAAAAATCAAAATATCGAAAAATAATTCGCGTTTCTTTTGTTGCTCGGTATATAAAATGGAGGTTTAAACATGATTGATTTGAAACACATGCAGTTATCCTTATTATTACGATGGGTTGATAGACTGACCTCCGGCTAAGCCACAGATAAGTGGAAAGGTGTGCCAAAGTTAGTTTTGTTTAATGTACAGCTCAAATTGTAAATGCTTTTTTTCAAATGTTCATTTTCAAAGACTAAAATGGAGTAAACTTGCCAAGTCCATTTTTTGAAAACTGACTTAAACATGGCTTGATAACAATGTTTGTATTGATGGTAATTTATTTAGCCTGCTTTTATAGAATAACCAATGTTTGTTTATGGTGGAAATGTATTGTAATTTGAAGATTTTTGTTAGCATACATGATGGTATATATAGAGAATAGTTGTTTTTCCGATGAGTTTATTTGTGATATTTAAGGAAAATCCCCACAGAGAATGTTGGGAAATAGCATGGTCTGTGCAGTTGTTGTGAATGTTAAAAATACGATTATGTACGCCAAGGAAGAAATTTATTTGATGGATATTCCCTCATTGTGTGGTAAGAAAATACACAGCGCACAACAGTTTAGAAAAGAATCAGTAATTATGGACATTGTGGAACCATATGTGCAACTAGTTTTTGGAGAAGGGAATTTAATTATGAAATTGATAGGACAGATTGGTTGATTAGTTTTTAAAAGGTAAAAGAGACAAGGCTTTGCCTTTCACAATGGAAATTACTTCACAACATTTATCCAACAAATATCTGCTTGTGTAAAATGAAAGTTGTGGAGGACAACATTTGTTCAGTTTGAAGCAATAGTGTTGAATACAGCAGCAAAGGCGGGGATATAGCTCAGTTGGTAGCGCGCTGGATTTGTATTCAGTTGGCCGCTGTCAGCGTGAGTTCGATCCCAGGTTCGGCGGAAATTTATTTCAGAGTCAACTTTGTGTGCAGACTCTCTTCGGTGTCCGAACTCCCCCCCGTGTACACTACATTGGGTGTGCACTTTAAAGATCCCACGATTGACAAAAGGGTCTTTCCTGGCAAAATTGCTTAGGCACAGTTAATAATTGTCTACCTATACCCGTGTGACTTGGAATAATAGGCCGTGAAAGGTAAATATGCGCCGAAATGGCTGCAATTACTGGCCGTATAAAATTTCATTTCACACGGCCTGACTGCAGAGCGCCTAGAACTGTACCCACGGAATATGCGCGATATAAGCCTCATTGATTGATTGATTGATTGAATATATAGAAAACTTTTCTTTTTTTTTTGCCCAGTGGTGATTGAGTTTTGGAAATATTGAATTAATGAATGTTATATAGGGTACATTTGGATAAACAGATAGAGTTAACAGTGAATAAAATTATGTTTGGTGTTAACAATCGACAATTGCATGCTACTCTGTTGAAATAATTGAATATTATTATTTTGGTTGATAAAATGTACATACGTATTTATAAGATAAAAAAAGTGTCAATGCCTTTTTTCATTATTCAAAAAGCAATTGGAGATAAGAAATATTCTTTTAAAAAAAGAAGAAAAAAAGAACCGGAATGAAAGCTATTCCAAGATGTGTAACGTGAATGATACATTGTATTGCTCTTTGGGTATTTAATCATATGCATCCATAACACATGTCGATTCATGCAGTTAAAAAGCAAAGGATTGCTGTATTCACCGATACAAGACGATACGAATGTTCACTTATACAAGCTTCATCAGGAAAAAACAAGAACACAAAAGACAACAAGTCGCGTGAGGCGAAAATACAACATTTAGTCAAGTAGCTGTCGAACTCACAGAATGAAACTGAACGCAATGCAATTTTTTTCAGCAAGACCGCTCATGCTCATGGCAAAGGCAGTGAAATTGACAAGAAGAGCGGTTTAGTAGTTGCACGCTTTTCTGTACCTTTCTTCGTTTTAACTTTCTGAGCGTGTTTTTAATCCAAAGATATCATATCTATATGTTTTTGGAATCAGTAACCGACAAGAAACAAGATAAAAGAGTTTTTAAATTGATTTCGAAAATTTAATTTTGATAATAATGTTCATATTTTTAATTTTCAGAGCTTGTTTTTAATCCAAATATAACATATGTATATGTTTTTGGAATCAGCAAATGATGGAGAATAAGATAAACGTAAATTTGGATCGTTTTATAAAAAACATTTTTTTTTACAATTTTGAGATTTTTAATGACCAAAGTCATTAATTAATGTTTAAGCCAACACGCTGAAATGCAATACCGAAGTCCGTGCTTCGCCGAAGACTACTTGACCACATTTTCAACCAATTTGGTTGAAAAATGAGAGCGTGACAGTGCCGCCTCAACTTTAACAAAAAGCCTGATATGACGTCATCAAAGACATTTATAAAAAAAATGAAAAAAACGTCTAAGGATATCATACCCAGGTACTCTCATGTCAAATTTCATAAAGATCGGTCAAGTAGTTTTGTCTGAATCGCTCTACACACACACACACACGCGCGCACAGATACACACACACACACACACACACTCACACACACACACACACACACACACACACACACACACACACACACACACACCACGACCCTCGTCTCGATTCCCCCCTCTACGTTAAAACATTTAGTCAAAACCTGACTAAATGTAACAAGTCGCGTAAGGCGAAAATACAATATTTAGTCAAGTAGCTGTCGAACTCACAGAATGAAACTGAACGCAACGCAACGCAGCAAGACCGTATACTCGTAGCATCGTCACTCCACCGCCCGTGGCAAAGGCAGTGCACGTGGAATTGACAAGAAGAGCAGGGTATTCGTTGCGCTGAGAAGGATAGCACGCTTTTCTGTACCTCTCTTTGTTTTAACTTTCTGAGCGTGTTTTTAATCCAAACATATCATATCTATATATTTTTGGAATCAGGAACCGACAAGGAATAAGATGAAAGTGTTTTTAAATTGATTTCGAAAAAAAAAATTGATAATAATTTTTATATATTTAATTTTCAGAGCTTGTTTTTAATCCGAATATAACATATTTATATGTTTTTGGAATCAGCAAATGATGGAGAATAAGATAAACGTAAATTTGGATCGTTTTATAAATTTTTATTTTTTTTTACAATTTTCAGATTTTTAATGACCAAAGTCATTAATTAATTTTTAAGCCACCAAGCTGAAATGCAATACCGAACCCCGGGCTTCGTCGAAGAGTACTTGACCAAAATTTCAACCATTTTGGTTAAAAAATGAGGGCGTGACAGTGCCGCCTCAACTTTCACGAAAAGCCGGATGTGACGTCATCAAAGACATTTATCAAAAAAATGAAAAAAACGTTCGGGGATTTCATACCCAGGAACTCTCATGTCAAATTTCATAAAGATCGGTCAAGTAGTTTAGTCTGAATCGCTCTACACACACACACACACACACACAGACACACACACGCACACACACACACACCACGACCCTCGTTTCGATTCCCCCTCGATGTTAAAATATTTAGTCAAAACTTGACTAAATATAACAAAAAGGAGACGCAACACGGAACGAACTAGGTTTGAAAGAAAATGGAGGGGAAATATGTCTATTCATATACAGATCACTTTTCAAGGAATATAGAAAAATACACAGACAGACAGAAACAGAGCAAAAGAACAAGGGAAGGCAAAGTTACGAGCAAAACTCATCCTACATACACAGAGGTCGTGCCACGACTTCCACCTCGCAGAGTACCAGGTCGCTTGCATCTTGAATCACTTTCACGTAGCGACCTTTAAGGACCTCTTTGCAACGTCGGAGATGCATCGTGCCTGCTTCCAAGGTGCCAGCTTCATAGCACAAATCGTAACTTTGGTCCAGTAAATGTTTAACCCCCTTATTCGCAAGCCACCGGAATATGTCATCGAGGTAAACTCTCACTTCTACAAGGGTTAGAGTTTCTGCAAAAATAGAATGTTTAAGTAAACACACACACACACACAATGCTGACGTTGAGGCCAAAACAATTGCATTCTTTCAAATTCCTATTTAAGTTGGAACAGTATTATTTTCTACTGCTGTTTTAATACTTAACATTGGCAGTAGTAAAATGTGTAGTAGAAGTAGCAGTAGCACTAGTAGAATCATAATCTTACAGTCGGACCCGCTGATCAGAAAATCGAGGGAACGTGAGCTTTCTTCTATCCAAGCAGTTCGGTACAAGAAAGTATTTTGAGGGTGCTTGAGAATGAATAATAAACAAGTCGCGTAAGGCGAAAATACAACATTTAGTCAAGTAGCTGTCGAACTCACAGAATAAAACTGAACGCAATCAAACGCAGCAAGACCGTATACTCGTAGCATCATCAGTCCACTGCTCACGGCAAAGGCAGTGAAATTGACAAGAAGAGCGGGGTAGTAGTTGCGCTGAGAAGGATAGCATGCTTTTCTGTACCTCTCTTCGTTTTAACTTTCTGAGCGTGTTTTTAATCCAAACATATCATATCTATATGTTTTTTTAATCTGGAACCGACAGGGAATAAGGTGAAAGTGTTTTTAAATTGATTTCGACACATTAATTTTGATAATATTTTTTATATATTTAATTTTCAGAGCTTGTTCTTAATCCAAATATAACATATTTATATATAGCTATTCTGATGAACACGTGGGGGAATTCGGGGGCTGTGATTGGATGGTCTCTTCCGATCATCAAAGCATAATGCGGCGGAAGTCGGCCATTTTACTCAATATCCAAAAGCATATTGTCCATAACAAAGACGCATGGTTCCGGTTTCTTCCACGTGTATAAAGTACACGCATACCTCGCCAGGTTTGTTTCTGTGACTAGTCGACAGACGATGCCATTTGCTTTGTGTGTGTTTTTGTTGTTGCTTACTGTACATGACATACATTACGTGTAAAATCCAGTTCTTTAACAGGCAACAAACCTTGCAAAGTTCAAGAAGCTGCAATCTGAAGCGACCTATCTCTGATTCTAGCAGACGATCTCTCCAATGTTTAACACAAAATCAGCAAACTCTCCTGTCACATAGAACGTCCATTGTATAGTGCAATGTTGAAATGAAGTTACCGGTCTGAAACATTTAGTCGTTTCTTCTGAGACAATCCTTGTTCTCTTATCATCCACAGATTTACCGCAGTCTTCACCACGCGAATTCCCAACAGAAGTCAGACTTTCGAACATAAAATATACGTAGGCAAGCATGATACGTCATGACGTCATATGATTCCTAGCATAATGACGTAATGCTAAACATCCGGTTATCTCGAGTTTTCTCCGTAATACAGGTCCGTGAGTTTTTCAATGTTCGGTTATTTCCGTGGCTTCATGCGGAAAGGGAACCGTCGTCTGCAATCAGCGACATGGACCTTTCTGGTACTTGTTGCTGACAAAAACATGATTTTAACACAGAGTTTAATGTCAGAATAGCTATATAAACGCTATTGTGTTTTCATCGTAGCAATAGGGTCCGATATTTAGACTTGAACAAGTATAATGCGACTCGTCTTCGACTCGTCGGCATTATACTTGTTTCGTCTAAATATCGGGCCCTATTGCTACGCTGAAAACACAATAGCTGGTAATATTTTTGGAATCAGCAAATGATGGAAAATAAGATGAACGTAAACTTGGATCGTTTTATAAAAAACATATTTTTTGTACAATTTTCAGATTTTTAATGACCAAAGTCATTAATTAATTTTTAAGCCACCAAGCTGAAATGCAATACCGAAGTCCGGGCTTCGTCGAAGATTACTTGACGAAAATTTCAACTAATTTGGTTGAAAAATGAGGGCGTGACAGTGCCGCCTCAACTTTCACGAAAAGCCGGATATGACGTCATCAAAGACATTTATAAAAAACATGCAGAAAAAAACGTATGGGGATATCATACCCAGGAACTATCATGTCAAATTTCATAAAGATCGGTCCAGTAGTTTAGTCTGAATCGCTCTACACACACACACACACACAGACAGACACACAGACAGACACACACACACACACACACACACACACACACACACACACACGCACATACACCACGACCCTCGTCTCGATTCCCCCCTCTCACGTTCCCTCGATTTTCTGATCAAAACTTGACTAAATGTAAAAAGGGGGAATATATATGTTGATAAGATGACTTTTACCCCAGAAATGTTGAACTGTACTTTTCCTTCTGTTTCATAATATTTGAAATGTGCTGGCTAGAGTCTGCGTATATTCTCATACCTCTTCCAGAGTATGCACATTGCTTTCAAGATCATCAATAATCACAGTTTTTTGCTATGAAGAAAGCAATGCGGGATAGTTCCTGTCAGTCATTTGGACTGTAACTGAGAGAGTGGGATGGGCATGCCGTAGTATCCAATGACCGGAGTCTGATCCTCTCTTCCAAATCAGTGAACGGAGAGTACAGGTACATAATCGAGCTAATGTGAACAGTATTTGTTTTGTATTAGAGTCTGAATATATATATATATATATATATATATATATATATATATATATATATATATATATATATATATATATATATATTTATATTCGAGACCCGATGTCCATCACACTAGAAGTTGATTCTTATTCCTGTTCATTGGCTCTATCGACGCCCGTTTTTAACCGTCAGCTTCCCTTTATATAATAAACCGTCCATAGATCGTCGTTCTCCCGAGCTAATTCCTTAGTATGTCATCGAGAATAGATGATTTTGTGTGTTTATCATGCAATGACGTGAGCGCTTTTTTGGGATTGGTCAATGCATTCCGTATCAATAATGTCGGTCACGTTTGAAATTATCGCTACTTCATATTGCTTTCCAAACTTATACCAAGTGACCAGGAGCGTAGGGTCAGTTACTGAACTAGCCCCGAACAGTGAGATTTTGAGAACAGTTCACAAATACGAGCAGAGAGAGACCCAGAAACTCGAGTCAGTTGTCGCCACGTTCAAGAACTCAAGCGTAATATTTGAAGTTAAAATCTCCCTCGCCTAGAGGGCAACAGAATAGCTCAGTCGGTAACGTGCTCGACCATGCGTTAGGTCTTACTTTTTATGATCCCGGGTTCGATTTAAAAAAAACAACTGTGTCTGAACTCGTAATTCTTGTATTTTATTCATTTGCTTCATTTTAAACGTTTTGGATTATGAAATAAATCGAAATATAAAAAAACAATTGCATAATGAATACGTACTTCGAGAATTACCCATTTATTTTTTTCGTAGTAGTAACCGTGACATCGGCTTTGGTGAAAATTGATTGCCCTATAGGCAACGACCATCTTGTCTCCGACCACACTGCCATCAACTTCCTCGTCAACATTACCAAGCCAGCACAGAAGCGGAAGATGGTCACACGTCGCAAGCTACGAGACATTGAGACAGATGCTTTTGGAGACGAAGCTGCCCTGCTGCTTGCCCAGCGAGACCCGTCCTCTGACCCCGCCCATTTCTTCAGCTTGACTCTGCGCCAGCTCCTCGACAAACACGCCCCGCCATCCCTATGCGCAGTCTCTGAGCGACAGCCGGCTCCCTGGTTCTCTGAGGACATCACAGCCGCCAAGATCGAGAGACGGCGAGCGGAGCGTGCATGGCGACACTCTGGCCTGGAGGTTCATAAGCAGATTCTCAGGGATGCGGTGCTTCGAGTCACGCAAGCCATCACTGCTGCCAAGGTCGAGCACTTCCACGACCGCATCGTCAACGCCTCATCATCCAGGGAGGTGTTCTCCAACATGTCCTCTCTCCTGGGCTCCTCCCCCGCTGCCCCCTTACCCACTGCTCACCCACCACAGGATATCCCGGAGTTATTCTCGGAGTTTTTCAAGGACAATATTGACAAGCTTCGGAAAACACTCGATCAGCAGCCCTTCGTCCCGTCCCCACCTTCCCCTTCCTTCTCCGGCTCCCCCCTCACGTGCTTTCAGCCTGTCACTCAAAACCACGTCAAGCGACTCATCACCAAGACGGCCATCAAGACCTGCGAGCTAGACCCCCTGCCAGGCTTCCTCTTCACCAAGTGTCTGGACAAGCTCCTGCCGTCTATCACATATATCATCAACATCTCCCTGGCCACAGGCGTCGTTCCCGACTGCTTCAAGTCTGCCGTTGTCCGCCCACTCATCAAGAAGCCCGGCCTTGACGTCAACGAGTTGAAAAACTACCGTCCTGTGTCCAACCTGCCCTTCCTCTCCAAGCTTCTGGAGCGTATCATCCTGGAGCAGTTGAGCGCCCACCTGTCTCGGAACTCGCTGATGCCAGTGTACCAGTCTGCGTACCGCCCTCACCACAGCACCGAGACGGCGCTCCTGCGAATCACCACGGACCTCCTGAACGCAACAGATAGCGGTCTCGTCTCTGCCCTTGTGCTTCTGGACCTGTCCGAGGCCTTCGACACGATCGACCACCAGCTACTCGTCGATCGCCTCAGTTCCACGTTCGGCATTCACGACACCGCCCTCTCTTGGTTCCGGAACTACCCCCAGAACCGCTCTCAGACTGTCACCACTGATTCGTTCTCTTCTCAGCCTGTCCCTGTCCGCTTCGGCGTCCAACAAGGATCTGTCCTCGGCCCTGTCCTTTTCACCCTGTACACCCAACCCCTCTCCCTGGTCATCGAACGCCACGGCCTGAACTACAACTCCTTTGCCGATGACACGCAGCTCCAGAACAGCACCAAGCCGGAGGACGATGACGATCTCCTTGGATCCATCTCCAGTTGTTTCACTGACATCAAGAACTGGATGACTGAGAACAAGTTGAAGCTGAACAGTGAGAAGACGGAGGCCCTTCTCGTTGGAACACGACAGAAGATTGCTTCCCTCACTGTGACCGACCTCCAGCTGGATGACGCGACTGTTCCATTCTCCCCTGCTGTCAAGAGCCTTGGCGTCTTTCTCGACTCCACTCTCTCCATGCAGACACACATCTCCTTCATCATCAAGACCTGCCTTTTCCACCTACGACGCATCGCCTCCATCTGTCGCTACCTCACCCACGACGCCTGTGTCAAGCTGGTTGTCTCCCTCATCTTCAGTCGTCTGGACTACTGCAACTCCCTTCTGGCTGGCCTCCCTGCCTCATCCATTCATGGCCTACAACGAGTCCAGAACGCCGCTGCCAGGCTGACGTTGAGGAAGACGAAGCGAGACCACATCACCCCCCTACTTCGCTCCTTGCACTGGCTCCCTGTCAACACCCGAATCTGCTACAAACTGTCCACTCTGGTCTACAAGTGTCTCAACGACTCTGCTCCCGAGTACCTTCAATCCTCCCTGGACCTGTACACCCAGCCCTCCGACCGTCCCCTTCGTTCTGCTGCTGACCCTCTCCGCCTCCACATCCCTCGCTCGAAACTCGCATCTGCTGGTCAGCGTGCATTTCCCTCCGCGGGCCCCTCCGTCTGGAACTCCCTGCCGCTTGAGCTTCGCCAGAGCCCCTCTCTTGACGCGTTCAAGAGTAGGTTGAAGACTCAGTTCTTCCCGTAGCTGGCTGCGACTTTCATGTTCGACGTGATGTGCTGTGCCCCAAAAGACATTCTTGTGCTGTGCTCTTTGAGAGGTGTTTTCTTTGTGCTTAATATTATTTTGTTTGGACCTAGCTATTGATGTGTACATTGTTGTTAAACAGTTGTTTGTTGTATGTTTACCAGGGTTTGCTAGTGTGTGATAGGGTTCGTGTCTGTCTGAAGATGTTAGTTTCTTTGTTAGTCCTGTGTTGACAACTCTTCGACAAGCGCTTAGAACTGTACCCACGGAATACGCGCTATATAAGCTTCATATTGATTGATTGATTGATTGATTGATTGATTGATTGATACATGTTATGATGATATCAAGAAAACGTACAAAACACAAATACGAACGGGGAAAACGACGAGTCAACACATGCTCGATTCGAAAACTCGGGCCCGTGGCAGTTATATTGGCAGTTCAAGTCTGAGTTTTCACGCCTCGCTTGTGTAAGCCTTGTGGCGCGGTAATATGACGTTTGCCTCCAATGCCGGTGGTCTCGAGTTCGAGTCTCCAAACTACTTGACGTGATGAATATTCACAGGTCAAATGCGTTTGACACACAACAATCTCACAAGTTAAACCATGTTAAACATGCGTTTCGGTTGCTTCGCTTTTGCTTGTTGAACGGAGAGCGACATATTTAGAACCGACTCCAGACGGATGGAAAATGACGTAAAGATACATTTGACATAAAGCGAGTGAGCAATTTCACTTGATTTTTCTGAACTTAGATAATTTAGATTTCAAGTGAGCGGGTCGGCATTGTGCACACTTAGATGATGGACGGTGCCTTGCTGTTCCGTACTGCACCCACCGACAAAACTCGCTTTTCGGTATTTTGTTTTAGATAAAGAGAGTATTATCTGACAGCATTTGAAGTGTCATTCTTCAGAAAAATCACGCCGATATTGTTGATTTGAGTATTTACTTTGTCTTGTTATTTTTTAGCTTGATAAACAAAAAAGGTCCCTGACTGAACAATATAACATTTAGAGGGTCACCTAGAATCCGTCCTGATTGGTCAAAGAGCCATTTGGGGCACTGAATTGGTACTAATTTCTGCTATTGGTCTGTTTCGACAGTGATATCAAAGTAATTCAAGTAATCTTTCCCAAAAAGTTTATTTCACAACGTGTTCCTTCTTTTCTGTGCATATTATCATAAAAACACTCAACAACAACAAAAAACCAGAACACAAACTCGAAAATGCTAACAAACAGAAAGTCCGAAATTGGAACGGACAGTTCTGGGAAGAGCCATCTCAAATGTTGCACATTTGTGTTGCGCATGCGCAGTTGAATGCGGTTAAATGTCGGTGGAATTGAATGTTCATCGTTGCATGCGAGAGGTCACAGTGATGGAACATTGGCGGATTTGGTCTCGTTGGAGGCATGGCAGGTTCGTATTCCGGATCGAAAAGAGCTGCTACCTCGTCGTTGCTGAGTTCCACGTCCTGTCGGATCGTCTGCTGGCTTGTGACAGTCGCCGATGCAACGAGACGACCCCGTTCGATTCTGCTTCCCGTCGAAGTTTTGGCTGGTTCTCCCCGCGAAGTATGACTTGAGAGCAGTGTCAACTGCCTATTCTCTGTGAGCTTGGACGACATAGCAGCTGCCATCTCTAGTTTTTTGGCGGTGGATGTTTTTTGGTACCGTTGCAGGGAGTTAGATCTAACAGTTTTGTGACCGGTGACACTGATAATGTCAATTGGACTGAAGTTCTTGTCTGCGAGTATTGTTGCACCCGTCGCTCGCACGCTGTGGTTTGTGTAGATCTATATCTGCGACAATTGACACAGCTCACTTCTTCATAGTGTGGACGCCCATGGGTCTGTCGTTGTCATACCATGTTTCGTCATCTCCATGGAACGTGTTCACAGGGAATTGCCAAAGGTGCTCGCACTTTGGATTTAGCAGAGACAGGTACTTGTGAGGGCCCCAAAGGGGGGGTATCATCACGATTACGTGAAGGGAAATTTTAGCTTTCACGATCACAGTTACCTTGATTTTTGTTTTCACGATCACGAACACCAGTGGCAAATCACGGTCACGGTAAAAGTTGCAGGTACAGAAAGCACGTGTCAAAGTAAACACAACCACACAGTAATTCGCTCCTCTGGATCTATTGTTTATTCAACACAAAGTGACAACTGTTGCACTTTTTTATTATTATTTTTTTTTAATTCTCTTTCATTCACACATAGAAATACATATGATTTGTAATCAGTAACAAGAATGTTGTTTTCGTTGTTTTTTCTCTCGCTCTCTGAGTCTCTCTCTCTCTCATACAGACATTCACAGGAATATACATTCCAGGGGCGGAGCAGTTAAGCCAGAGGGGAGGGACAACCTGGGGTCCAGGGGTAGACCTTGTGGGGTACATGGGCAAGGCCCCGTTGGGGGGTCTGGGGGGCTTAGCCCCCCAGAAGCTGAAGAGTTTTAGCTATTTTATGAACAATTTATGGCTTATCCTTGATTTTAAACATGATCAACTGGTGTCAGCAAGCTAGCAGCCACTCGTTATTTCTTTTAAAGTTAGTATTAATTTTGTTATTTTTTTTTACAGCCGGGGGGGGGGGGGGGTTCCGGAACCCCTGTAACCCAGAGTCTATAAACCTGACTAAAGGTCAGTCTAGGTATCATGAAGGTGGGTAAAGGAATATACACTCATACACATTCAACTCCCACACCCTCACTCACACACATGAATATATATACTTGGACAATTTCACATTTCCAGAGCTAAATCTTTTAACCCCATTTTCTCAAAAACTATTGGGTGGATTGAAATTAAAGTACATGTATGTGTGATGGTAGAGTCTATAATAACAAAATCCCCAACGAACATGACTTTGATCGACTTTGACATGAGGATCAAGTGACCCAAACTGGCACGTCTCCCCGCCATAGTTCCTGAATTTAACCCATTGTTGATACGTTTACAGGCGCTAAAATAAATCCAAGCTTAATGCAAAGAAGCGACAATTAGAATCTATGCCAAGCGTGTCCACGTTGCTGGGATGAAAAACACATTTCTAGTTTCGGTTTTGGCTACACGCAGACTCGATCAGACTCGAGCCAGTCGAGGTTACACTGAGCGAGTGACAGCCGGACGTGACAATGTCGACAATGTCAATGATCTCAATCAAACTCAAAGATCTTGAACAAATTTCAAGATCTGTGCCTACATTCAGAACAGTCATAGAGCAACATAGACAGGGCCGGACTAGGGGAGGGGGGGAGAGGGGGGGGTTACAGGGGTTGCGCAACACCCACCCCCCCTCCGACTTTAGCATACGTACCCCCAAAACGCTTTTTTTGTGGGGGAGAGAGGGGGTGGGGGGGGGGGGGGGGGGGTTGCATCTGGATCATCATGAAATCCGAGGAGAAATCGCACCTCTCACCCCCTTTCGAAAGACATTTGTCTTCAACGATTTTTGTGATGAAAAGTATGAGTCCTTACAATCTCAATTCTTCTTCCTTGCCTATACAGCTTGCTGTCGAATTTACCTTTTTCGTTCAAGGAGAGGCTTCCTTTCCCTCCAGAAACATCAAAAAACGTTCAGCTTCACCCCCACCAAGGGCCCACCAAGGGGCTTTGCCCCCTGGACCCCCATCTGTAACCACCCCCCCCCCCCCCCCCCCCCCCGAGTACTTACCTAGTCCGGCCCTGAATAGATCAACATACCTTGACATATCGTCTTCGGAAAGACGGACCCGTAGCCTGACCTTTCCATCAAGGAAGGCATTCTCGCCGCCTGCTTTGGTCTGGTTTGAATCCACAAAATATAACAGAGGTTCGATGACAGTACCGCTGCACGCCATTTTTGATCTTCGACTTAGAATTTGACTGAATGCACTCAAAAGGCACGAAGCCCTTCCATTGGATGAAGTTTGGCAGACTTTTGCAATTCGTCTTCTGATTGGATCTCTTTTTTGTGTGTGTGATTAGTTCTCTTAAAGGGAAGCAATCGCTGTCAAAATCATATTTCTGAATGTGTTGTTGCTTCCCTTCAATCAGGATTGGCTCCTTGACGAATAGAGGATCATAGAGTGATACAGCTGTGAAAAATGTACGTTGAAAATAAAATGCTTTGCAATAATGCCCATCACGATCACGAAAACAAATGACGATCACGATCACGAGACTTGATTTTCTTGTCATCACGGATCACGGGCAAAGTCCCATCACGATCACAGAAATGGAAATTTCGGCAATCACGGTCACAGAAAGGTAAAAAAACGCCAATCACGATCACGATTTTAAACCCTTTGGGGCCCTCACTTGTAGCTGTACACTGACTGGACAGCTGCTGTCCCCAGTCTCTGGCACGACTCCAGTCACAAGTTCTTCGTCTCCAGCTCTGTGATTCTTGGTAAGTTCATCAAACCGTTTGATTACGTATTGTTTACCTGTTGTTTGATCCATCTTCACTTCGAAGGTGTCTTTCGTCATTTTTTCAAAGTTTTCCAGGCCCCGTCTAAAAAAATAAAACCGGACATCTAACTGAACCTTGTTCAAAAGGCCAGCGGGGGTGTTGGGAGACATGAATTTGGATGCGTATAGGTTTTTTAGATCTTCTTGATTGATGGCAGGTTTGTTTGCCATGTTGCCAAAAGCACATAGGTGTAGTCTGCTACTGACAGCACCAAAAAGAGTTGCTTCCCTTTACTCAGTATTAAACTTACTTGCCATTCTATTTCCCTCCCACCGACAGAATTTGCTTTTTAGCACATTTTACACAGTAAATTGCATGAGAAAAATGTCTAAAAGTGACATTCAGTAGAACAATTCACCCTGATGTTTTTTATATTAACTTTTATTTTGTCGTGGTGATTTTTAATGCGTTATACAAAAAGGGTCCCGCCTTGAACGTTATAACGTTTAACAGGTCACCTAGAATCAGTCCTGATTGGTCACATAGCCATGAAGGGCACTAGAATGATAATAATAGGTATTGTTGTCAAAATACAATGTTGTATTATCATGTTTCTTAAATAATTTGGGTTGACCATGCTGTATTATGAATGGGGATTTTAGGATGGATGCATTGTTTAACTTTTGCAATTACTATTATTTTACTTGGTGACAATACTCACGACTTGTGTTGGTCTGGATGTTAACAGCTTCAATATCGTAGACGTTGGCTAAGTCCACTAGCCACCAGCTCTTATCAGTTGTTGGTTCCATGGTGGCTCTGGTGCACGTTGCCCACTCAGGTGACGGGCCGACTCGTTTCAGGACTCCGTCAACCGCCAATGCAGCCGGCTGAGTTGTGTGTGTTCCACTGTGACGTGCGTATTTGTACAAGGCGACGTTCACCAAGCCATCTCGACTGTCTGAGAAAATATCATTAGAATGATAATTCCAGGGATGATACACTTTAAGATGTCAATGCATATGTTTTATCACTGTGCATGCCGATTGGCATGCATTCACCTATTTTTGTTGTGAATACGTTTGCTCTAGCCCTTTTACGGTGTAAAGCAAGTAAACCGTGCTTTTATCATGGCACCTTGTTGTGACCTGTTTTTGTGGAGCGTTATTTAACTATCTTTACGCGTGAGACTCACGTGCTCTTTTCCGTGTCCTGGTTTTGGTGTGAGCGCTGCAAAACTGCGTCGTAAGTTTTAGAATACTTGTGACTCACGTGTTGTTAGTTGTTAATGTTAGCTAGTTTTTTTGTTTGTAAAATAGACTGTTCCTTGGAAGAAGTATGCACGAAGTACGTGATCAGTTACTGATTAGATGTAAATAATAGTCCCACCCAATCCTGTTTTATGGAATGTTGTTGGTTGGTCAATATGGCGACCTTTTACCTTTAAAATAAACTATTCCATGTTAGGTTTTTGTTTTCTATAAATATTACTGTTTGACTTCCTCTCATCAGTCGATCTGAGTTTTTTGTATGGAAGTGTTTTGATTTTCGTTCTGTTAACAAGTAAACCAATGAAGTGTTTCTTGTGATATTTTTAACGTCAACGTAACGTTTTTGGAGACAGTTTTATCTCAAGTGTGAATTGAGATTCAAACGTATCACACATACATATAATGACGGAAAGCGGGTACTGAGCTATTATGAGCACGGCCTATGCAAAGTTAATGTTACACAATCTGTTACAAAAGGGGAGGTACAACACGAAAGGGAAAATAACAATAATGACTATGTCAGCAATTACCGTACAGCCTGCCATACACCTGGATATTACAGATAGTGATTTTTTTCCAGCTCAGATTGTCGATGTCCACTCGTACGTGGGTACCGACTGCCATCCGCTCACACAGAACAAGCTCAGTTGAACAATTGTTGACAATCTGATTCCTCTTGCAAACCGTGGCCTTGGTAACATGTCTGCCCTTCAGGTCGCCATGCATGCCCACGTGGACAGTGTAACGGTACTTCTTCGGTGAACAACCTGTTTCAAAGTGCATGTGTTAAGTTTTCAGTGCGCTAAGATGCACATTCTTTGTCATGGAAAAGCTAAAGCATACAATTGTCATTATCGTCATCATTGTCGAAGTCTTCACGTCGTCGTGACAATAGTCTTATTCATCAGCATGACCACCATCATCATCATTAATATCATCTCCATCACCACCACTATTACCATTAATGCCATTATAAGCCACTGCAAGAACATGATGAGCAGCAGCAGCAGCTGCAGTAGCAGAAGCAACAGCAGAAGCAATATCCTCAAAAGCAGCAACATCATCGTCGGCGTCGTGCTTACTACATTGCGTGGTGCTGTGTTTGAGATGTGATAAAAAAAAAGTCAATGTTTAAGTGTGTTGATTTCTTGCTGACTGGTAGCATGGACCAACCAACTGTTATTACTCTTTTTACATTTAGTCAAGTTTTGACTATTTTTTTTAACGTAGAGGGGGGAATCGAGACGAGGGTCGTGGTGTATGTGCGTGCGTGTGTGTGTGTGTGTGTGCGTCTGTCTGTGTGTGTGTGTAGAGCGATTCAGACTAAACTACTGGACCGATCTTTATGAAATTTGACATGAGAGTTCCTGGGTATGAAATCCCCAGACATGTTTTTCATTTTTTTTAATAAATGTATTTGATGACGTCATATCCGGCTTTTCGTGAAAGTTGAGGCGGCACTGTCACGCCCTCATTTTTCAACCAAATTGGTTGACATTTTGGTCAAGTAATGTTCGACGAAGCCCGGACTTCGGTTTTGCATTTTAGCTTGGTGGCTTAGAAATTAATCAATGATTTTGGTCATTAAAAATCTTAAAATTGTAAAAAAAAAAAATTGTTTTTCTAAAACGATCCAAATTTACGTTCATCTTATTCTCCATCATTAGCTGATTCCAAAAACATATAAATATGTTATATTTGGATTAAAAAAAAGCTCTGAAAATTAAATATATAAAAATTATTATCAAAATAAAATTTTCGAAATAAATTTAAAAACACGTTTATCTTATTCCTTGTCGGTTCCTGATTCCAAAAGCATATAGATATGATATGTTTGGATTAAAAACACATGCTCAGAAAGTTAAAACGAAGAGAGGTTCAGAAGAGCGTGGTATCCTTCTCAGCGCAACTACTCCCCCGCTCTTCTTGTCAATTTCACTGCCTTTGCCGTGAGCGGTGGAATGACGATGCTACGAGTATACGGTCTTGCTGCGTTGCATTGCGTTCAGTTTCATTCTGTGAGTTCGACAGCTACTTGACGAAATGTTGTATTTTCGCCTTACGCGACTTGTTTCTTCTTTTTCTTTAAATGCAGATATATTATGTGGCCTTTTAAAATAAACAAGAGTATCCAATCTGACTGGGATTTTTGGCAATTTAAAATAAACACACGCTTGGCTGCGGTGTTGTTTTGTTTTGTTCTTGTTTTTCTATTGGGGATCATGGCCGTTCAGGTAAATGTTTTCAAAAAAATAATGGTGATGGAAAGTGTACGATAAAGTGTAAAATATACATTATTCAGATGTGTGCTTTAAAACAAGGATAAACACGGTACCTAATTCAGGAACGAGAAAGGTGAAAGTAGCGAAGGAGAGGACACTCATCACTCTTGAAACATTTCCAATAAAACGATTAAAACACAAGCGACTGTGCCAGTAACAATCACGGACGGGTTCATCTTCTTCTTCTTCTTCTTCTTTGCTCTTGGGCTGATATATTCACTCATGTATTTTGCACGAGTGTGAGACCGTTTTTAACCCGCCATTTCGGCAGCATACGCCGATTTTTGGGGGGAAACATGCTGGGTATTTTCGTGTTTCTATAACTCACCGAACGCTGACATGGATTATATGATCGTTTCCATGCGCAATTGGTCTTGTGCTTGGGTGTAAGCACGAAGAGGGATACGACCAAAAGCGGGTATGTACATAAGTTGACCTGGGAGATCGGACACAATTTCTACCCTTAACCCATCAGGCGGCCGCTGCCGGGATTTGAACTCACGACCTTCCGATCACAAGGCCGATGTCTTATCAACTGCGCCCGTCAGGGACAGGTTCAAACGCTAACAATGAACAAAAAAACCCGTTTACCCTGAGATATCATGACGCCGTAGACTCTGTAATGAGCACCTGGTGTCACCTCTCCCTCAGAAGGATCTGACAGAGTGACGATGAAGAAATTGACGGACTTTTTTCCATGGAAAGGGGCTTTCTGCGGTTTGCAATCATTGTTGATGTTGTTTGTAAGTTCCGGTCGTTGATATAACTTCTGTTTCGGTTTGGTAGCATGGAATGAGTGGTAGGTCACTGGCTTTCGTAATGCCACATTGTGCCGGGTTACTTGAGCAGCTAGAAACGCAAGTAAGAAAAGCATGAATCGACTTTCACCCAAGCAAAGCAACATATTGTTGTCTCTCTAATAGAGCTTTCATTGACCTTGTCCTTATGCATGATTTGGCGAGTTTAACGTGGGGCAGGGTATATAGGAAATGTCGATTCATCGAGGAAGCAGGCTCACCTAGGAAACTCTCTATATTATAGTGAGGACGTAGGTGGATGCCCGGTCGTTGTTTTTTTGCATCAGAATAACACTTCCACATGCATATTATCCAACAACTAATCACCCCCCCCCACACACACACACACACACACACATACACACACGCACACAAACATACACACACACACACACACACACACACACACACACACACACACAATCTATAGCTATGCATTTGCACACCCGCGCGTTCTAAAGTTGCTTTTGTCGTTACATTTCCAAAACGAACATTTTTATCTGGATCTTGGGTATGGATCTTGGGTATACACCTATTGAAAACAGACATTCTCCGGAAAATATGTGTTGGTGAGTTCTGATTCCTCCACATCCCCCCTGCCCCCACGCCCTCCCTCAGCTAGCGTTACCAACTGACCCTTTGATCGTCTGAAGTGTCGCAAGTTTATTGCAACATCATCTACCGAGAATCTCCCATGTTCCTCAGAAGCGATTGTAAAAACTAGTTCCATGTAACCAAAGCTATGGTATAACTCACACCACTGTAGGCTTGGACAAACACACTTACATTTCGTCCAGAAGACGCTTTTGATGTTGTTCTCTGCACAGGATAGAAATGAAAGTCAACTCATTTCATGAGTGCATGTTAAATAAAACAGCATACAGACACACAGACACACAGAGACAGACAGACCTAGACAGACAGACCTAGACAGACAGACAGACACACCGAGACAGACAGACCTAGACAGACCCAGACACACAGAGACAGACAGACCTAGACAGACAGACAGACACACGGAGACAGACAGACCTAGACCGACAGACAGACACACAGAGACAGACAGACCTAGACAGACAGACACAGACAGACCTAGACAGACACACAGAGACAGACAGACATAGACAGACAGACAGGCACAGAGACAGACAGACCTAGACAGACAGACAGACATACAGAGACAGACCTAGACAGACAGACAGACCTAGACAGACAGACCTAGACAGACACACAGAGACAGACAGACATAGACAGACAGACAGGCACAGAGACAGACAGACCTAGACAGACAGACAGACATACAGAGACAGACCTAGACAGACAGACAGACAGACACACACAGACAGACCTAGACAGACAGACACACAGAGACAGACCTAGACAGACAGACATACACACCGAGACAGACATACCGAGACAGACAGACACACAGAGACAGACATACCTAGACAGACAGACAGACACACAGAGACAGACAGACCTAGACAGACAGACACACATAGACAGACAGACCTAGACAGACACACAGAGACAGACAGACCTAGACAGACAGACAGACACACATAGACAGACAGACACACAGAGACAGACAGACCTAGACAGACAGACGGATACATAAAGACAGACACGGTGCATGTTAAAGAAAAACATTGCATACACACAGACAGACAGATACAGAGAGATAGACAGACCTAGACAGACAGACCCGGACACAACAGAGGCAGACAGACCTAGACAGACAGACCCAGACACAACAGAGACAGACAGACCTAGACAGACAGGCAGAGGTGAAGTGCGCGTGACGAAAGGAGAATATATCGCTACACTGGAGTTCACCAGCAGATTAAACACTCTGCCCACTAGATTGCTTTAGTTTGAACATGTGATGCAACTTTTTTTTCCATTCTGATTACTACTCATAAAAGTGACCCTCCACCACGAAATGAGTCACATGTCACCTTTGCATGATTTTCATATGTTTACATTTTCCTAAAGAGTTTTTTATGCTCTATCCAGTGGTGAAAACCGTTTTAGAAAAGAGCAAAAACTTTGTTTGAGTTATAAGCCTGTGACAAAGGTGACCCTCACACTGTTACCAGACACTCCCCGGACTTATATTAAGCCTAGCGCAGAACCGCGCGAGGTGACATGCGACTCATTTCGTGGTGGAGGGTCACAAATATGTTTACATGCTACTTTATGTTGCTCTTTATATCTAAATAATGAAAGACCATGCACGTACATGGCCTCTCTCTCTCTCTCTCTCTCTCTCTCTCTCTCTCTCTCTCTCTCTCTCTCTCTCTCTCTCTCTCTCTCTCTTGTTTGAGCTTTGTTTCATGACTGCCGACAAACGCAGTTTCTCACCCGCCAAGTTGATCAGCACCTGAACCTCACATAAACCAAGACCCGGTGAGTTCTTTGAAACTTTGACATAACGGCCAGTGGCAGGAGGTATTACATCAAACTTGTACGTGTAGGCTGCCAGATTGTCCGGGGCTGTACCAACGTCTGCGATGGATTTGCTGAACTCTTTGTGAGATCCATCTTCACTTTTGTACACCTCCACTACAATGTCCCGAGGCCGTATAACTCCAGAGAATTCGGTTTTATCTTGTAATGAGACACAGAAAATTTGAGATCAGAGCCGCTTGTTCGGTCTCTAGTTTAAAGAGGTAGGGGGAGACATGAAGGCCAGAAATCTGCGCTTTATTCAAAAATTAGGGTTAACCCTAAGCCTACAATGTGAAACCAAAAATGTGTGCTGACAAAATTCTGAGAAAATAAACTGCTAACGAAAATCAAGACTCAAACAGGTTAAAGCATAAGGAAAGCATACGTCTGCAATGAAAGTATTTGAAACAGTTACAGTTGTCGGGCTTGCATACATGCAAACACTACAAGAAAAACTCTGTGTGATGCAAATTTATTTACACATCATGCTGTTCAGCAGAGTCTTCTATTCTATCAATTCAGCAAAGAATGCAGCTCGTCTCAAAGTCAGCAAGTGCATACACCAACATAAACAACAACCTAACAAACACGCTGACAAATACACTTCCGTACTCCCCCCCCCCCTCCCTATGTACACTTCATTTATTTGAAATCTTACTTTCATGGATGAAGGTCAAAACGAGAGCCCAAACGTCAAAGTCCTCGAGTAGATCCAGTTTCCACCAAGGCGTTTGATCAAAGCCAGCCATCACAGCACAGGAATTGGTGGCGGGATCGACCAATGACCATCCATTAACAGCAAGATGAGACCCGAACTGCTCAGTATTGTTCTCGTAGAGGCTACTCTGTGTAGCAGTCTTTCTTAAGAGCGCGATGTTCTTGAACACACCGCCAGCCACCTCTGAAGACGATTAGAAAATGGCCCTCAGTTGCGTGCGTTGTACAGTGGGCGGCAAAAGAAACTCAACTCATTCGCGCCCACTGTTGCAAGTGGTTTTTGTTTGTCATTTCCAAATTGACGTAAAATATTAACCAGATAAGGTACATCAAAAAGAAAAACAGATTCGTAAATAATATTTTACTGGTGGTACGATTAGTTCATATTTTGTAATCGTTTTCTTTTGTTAATCCTTTCCATAAATTGTGTTAAACAGGGTAGGGCTCAAGCGAGTCGTGATTGCATGCGAACGTGTCACTTCGACACGCTACAAAATTCGTAAATAATTATGTATAGAGTAAATTCATCATTCAACGTGATCATTTATTTAAGTTATTGAGACATCACAGTGCGCTAAGATATTTAAAGAGTAAATCAAGAAAATGAATTATTGAACGAAGCGCAAACATAATTATTTTCAAGATTTGCTCTATAAATCTCTTTACTTAGCGCACTGTGATTGTTTCAATAACGATATTGTTAGTAACGACAATAGATAAGAACGTTTTAAAAAGCACATTTTTTCTTCCAGCGTTTGGATAAATTGTGGACAGGTCGGGTTTTCACATTTCGGGGGTATTGACGGTTTCATCGCCGACCATGCATTTTACGATTTGATTACCCTCTGTACCGTTTCATCGATTAGCAACTAACAGTATGAGTTACAGCTGAGCGAAATGTACCCGTTAGCATACAGTTTCACGTTAAGTATTAATTATTGGTATAAAAAACAACATGTTCTGAAATGTTCTATGCTCACCAAACAATGAACAACCCCCAAGCAACTGAGTGGCGTGCCCTGATGTCAAACGACTCAAAGTGACACGTTCGTTCCCTCATTCGCCAAAAAATAAAGTTGACATGTTATTTCTCGCAATGTACCTGCATTCATCTGGGAGGTTGGTGCTATGATTACATGGAAAGAATGTTTTGATGCCTTCGCGTGTTCTGTTTACATCGTAGTTGTCTTGAAATATGCGAAAACCGTTCATTTCAGTCCTGAACTGATGGTGTCGTCTGCTACATATGTGCAATCAATTACCTGCAGTTATGGTAGAATGATGAAGGTCTTTTACGTGCCATTGTGGTGACACGGGAGTGGGACATGGCTTCCGCTCTGGGTCTGCACATAAAGTTGACCCATGTCCGACCCGGCCCGAATTCGAACCGGCGGCGACCTTCCGATCACAAGTCCAGTGATATACCAACTGAGCTACCGGGCTCCTACTCAATTATAAAATAAGTACACACACAAAAACACGTCCAAACGGCTCGTGTGTACACACCCATCAACCGCCTGTCATACGGTTCCGCAACAGATTTCGACATTTTGCCACACATCCGCATCCCTCCAATCTGAACGTAGTCATGCAAACAGAATGGCGAATCCTCCGTGTCAACACTGAAAACACACACACACACACACACACACACACACACACACACACACACACACACACACACACACACACACACACACACATACACACACACACACACACACACACTCACTCACACACATACACACATACACGCACTCACACACACACACACACACACACATACACACACACACACACACACACACACACACACACACATTTGACATCAAAAAGTCAAATAAAGCAAATCGCTTTTGCATCCGAGTCTTGGTTTTAACTACAGGTACTGCACAAACTGAATGAAAAGATAGATCAATAAAATCCACCACAACTGACATAATGAACACAGTTGTGCGTGCGCGCGTGTGTTTGTGCTTCCGTTTGTATGTGTGTGTGTGTGTGTGTGTGTGTGTGTGTGTGTGTGTGTGTGTGTGTGTGTGTACGTGTGTGCGCACGCGCCTAAACATTAAAAGCTCCACCGATAACAATGTCGTGATGATATTTTCAAAGTATTTTATATATTACTTTTAGAGAAAAAAAATATGTTGTTCTTCTTTTGGTGAATCAAAATCCACATCTGTGAAGGAAATCACGAATAACACTAACAGGCACAGTGTGACAGTGATATCCTCCACGCTTTTAGAAGCGTTAACCAGAGATATAGCGTGACATAGCGAAGTGTGGTACACGTACTGTGAATTCAGCTTAATGACCGAGGAGAGTTGACGTTGTAAATTGCAACCAAGATATCGTTACACTTAACCACTGTCCGGGGACAAAGAGGGGTTGTCACAGTAATCGACCGGGAGAAAGGAAGCCTGAGTAAAGCACTTAACAGGTAAATGGAATAAGCAATTGAATATTGCTAGTGTTTATCGCATAAGTGGAATCGACTAACACTGTAAACTGCAAACATAGCCGACAGATATCTAAGACAAGATGTCCGCTATGTATGTTTGTGCAGTGCGTCATATAACCGGTCTGAAAGGAAGATAGTGGCCAGATAACAGTATGCAGGATCTGGGAAGACGCCGAAGTATCATGCCTATAGACCCGCATAGCTAAGATTCGACGGGATTTCGAGAAGCTAGTGCAAGATTATGGTTGTCCGTATAGTTGAAAAATAAAGGTCACAGGGCGATAGAAACTTAGTAGACCGAGGTCGCCAGTAGAAGGAATTAGTAGTTAAATACATGTGCTAGTGAACGGCCATAAACGCTGTGTAATTCTGTGTATAAACAGAGTTAAAATATGTCTACAAGATCTTAATTACTTAAGATATAATGAATGTTTAGTAGGCAGAGCAAACGGTGATTTAAGTCTGCCGGAATAGGAACTATAACTGTTTTTTTGACTACACACGAGCCGAGAGTCGATACCCGTAAATTAGATATCGTGCGCCTGTGAGTTCACGGACTGTTAGTGTATTTCTCTACCTAAGTGAAGGGTAGAGAGTTTTGATAGTGCAATTGTGTACGAGATTTTAATCTCGAGTTGTTTTGCCTACAACACTATGAATACTGGATTTTTGAATACCTAACATTTATGTTTATGAGTGTGTGCATTATTTTGTGTGTATGTTGCCATAGCTCAATACTACAGTTGAGGGAACCTACATTTGGAGTTGTGTTTGATTCCTGTATAACAGCATATTAGATCATTTGCATTCATTCACAACATCCAGTGTAACTTAAAAACAAACAGTTCTGAAAATTATTGTCATCAAGATTAAACAAGTCGCGTACAGCGATATAAAAACATTTAGTCAAGATCAACACCACAAACCAATCATCGCCGAGACTCCATTCAGATAGTGTCGGCTAACCAAAGCGAAGTAGGCGTCCCTAGAACGTATTGAATCTATTTTCTTTCATAAGTAAATGTTTAGAGTAAACATGATATATCTATATATTTTTGAATTCAGGAGAAGATCAGGCATACAATGCAATGAATTTCAAATCTGTATGCGGAATATCGATTTTTATAACAACTTTAATGAGCAAACTCATTTATTCATTTGTAAGCCGCCAAGCTGAAATGCAAAACCAAAGTCCGGGCTTCGTCGAAGATTACTTGACTAAACTTTCAACCAATTTGGTTGAAAAATGAGAGCGTGACAGTGCTGCCTCACCTTTTACAAAAAGCCGGATATGACGTCACCAAAGACATTGATCCAGAAAAGGAAAACACATTCTGGGGATATTATACTTAGGAACTCTCATGTAAAGTTTCATGAAGATCGGTCTAGTTGTTTTCTCGGAATCACTTTATACATACACACACACGTACACACACACACACACACACACACACACACACACACACACACACACACACACACACACACACGTACGTACACACACCAACACACACACACACACACATACACACACACACACACACACACACACACACACACACACACACACGCACACACAAATACACCACGACCCTCGTCTTGATTACCCGTCTCCATGTTAAAACATTTAGTCATAACTTGACAAAATCAATGTAAAATCAAATGTCCCATTGCCAGAGATAACAAATGAAATATGACATTATATACACATGACTTTAGCTTGTGCACTACACAGCACAGATATTTCCACATCAAAAATAAGCAACATTGTAATTCAATCAAGTTTTCGTTTTAATGAAACAGATCCTGTGATTGGTCAGAATGCCCCAACTCATTAAAAATTACCGGTCATTAATTGTCGATAACCACTCGCATAGATACAGCCTCAACTAGTCTCGGTTAGCTTTGAGGGTCATTTTACAAGTAGGAAATATGAAGGCCAATGAAATACCGAGACCAAAAGGTATGCGAAGTGATGACGTCGAATACGTGACGTAAGTTGATCCATGATTTCTTCCGGACTACGTCAATCAATTCCAAAGATCCTTTTGTGTTGAAAAGAATTTGTTTTTGAGTTTGCTGTCCAGAAACCCGTCAAAAAAGAAGGGAAAATGTGTGTGAAAGAAAAACAAAACAGGAGCAGAGTGATACGATAGGAATACAGAGACATATTTCTTGGGACTTGACCCTTGCAGGTAGGTGGACTGAAAGTAGTGTGTGAACAGAACAGAACCAATTCTGTCTGTTTACAACCGCATAAAAGCAGGACAGAGATCGTCGTCAGATTGAATTATAATAACATTAACATGCTTCCATTTGAAACTTCTCGGTCTTCATCGGGGATTGACGCCCTCCCAAAGTCTAATTGAAGCCCTCCGTCGCTTCGCTCCGTAGGGCTTCAATTAGCTTTTGTCTGGCGTCAATCCCCGATGAAGACCTCGACGTTTCAAATGGAAGCATGATGTAATTATTATAAGTTTTTTTCCAGAGCTGTACCGTAAACTACCTTGTATACGCCCAATATTGAGTACACGCCAACCCCCTACTTTGGGCTGAAAACTGTGCACAGGGCATACTACATAACAAACGACACCCCCCCACACACACTTCTTGATTAATAATGTTACAAACATCTTTTTTGGAACATTTGTTTTTAGTGTTTGTAAACTTCCGAGTGTATAATGCCTATACGATGTTGTTACAAAGGCATACCGTTTATTGATACTCTCACCGCAGTACAAGTTAGTAATAAAAGAGAGTTGCAATTCTAAAAGCTCTTATGACGTTGAAAAGACCGGTTTTTGATCACAATATTTGTTTCAAGAGATTGTCCCTCGAATTTGATGGCTTGAATCAGTGCAACTGCAAATACGGATTAATCTTTTTCAGTTAGCATTATATTTTGAATCTATAAACTTGTTAACAGACAATAAAGCAGCAAGATCTCCTTCGTGGTTTGCTTGCAGAGTTCCTCTTTGTGCAATAACGCATCCTTTGAACACTTCCATGCAAAGTGACCAACACGTCGTAATTCCAGCAAAGGATCCGCTCCTGCAAAGGGTATAGTACCTAGTAAACGCCCACCTCACATTTTGGGGCAAAATTGGTGCATAGAGTGGGTGGGCGTATACAAGTGGAAACCGTGGTAGGAAGGGAATATTTTTTTTAATTCAACTGCAACATAGATACAGGATTACACACACATTTTCGGTCTGCAGAGAGAGAATTAGAAATATACTTGCGTATATTGATAGTTTGTGTTGTTTCTAGGATAATTGCTTCCCGGACAACTGCCCCCCGCCCCACAGCTAATTTGACAGACTAACGAGATACCAGTATCACGGCGAGGTGTTGATAGTGCACTCTTACCTGACTTGCGTGGCCAGCAACTCTTGTGGATCTTGTGTGTAGTCGAACACCGTTGTGCAGTTTTGCAAGCGCTTCTGTTGCCAACTGGTGAACTCATAAGTCATATTACTGAGAAGATCACGGGGCGGGTGAGAAGGGTTCAATCCATGGTCCGTTATGCAGTCTGAAAAAAAGAGGCTGCTATTCGTTTGCACTGTCTATGTAAGGGCAATATACGTTTTTGGCGGAAATAACTGTCAGGATTTACAAGCTTTGGGAAAGAGAATTGCGCCTTGCTTATCTCGTACAAACAGGAAACACGTTGTCGACTAGTTAAAACTACGATCACAGCGAATAAGTGACGCAACGTGTATGCTAGGCAGTGTCCGTTTGATATGACACATTTTCTTTTAATAATATACAGATCGAAGTTTACGATTTGTTGCGGCAATGTTGGATCGCTTGCCCCGGGTGGTAGTCAACAACGTGTTTTGCCGGGGATACCGTGAGTTTCGCTTAAGGTCGAAGTCACGGCAGCATGGGAAACTGACCCGTGTGCTCAGCGAGCACACTGCAGCATGCCATCAAGTGAATTGTGGCTCAGATGTGCAGATTTTCGAACGAAAAAGGCATTATATCCATAAGACAATGCATGACATACACATCGGAGCCAGTTATTCGCTGCGATCGTGGTTTTAACTGGTCGATCGCGTGTTTCCATTGTGTAATAGGTAAGCGGGGTTCAACTCTTCCATAACGCTTGCAAATCCTGACAGAGTTATTTCCGAACACCATCTATTTAGAAACATTTTGCACCAGTAAATTGATTGAACAAAATCTATGTCAGGCCAGCAGTCACACACACACATAGAACATAATATAGCATGACTTCCCTTCTGTGGCTCTGTTATTCTAGTTAGAAAATATCCCGCAATGATGCTCCGAAGGCCTCAAGTTCGGCCATGGCCCAGGCAGAATAACTTGCGCAGCCGCAGAAACAGCAAAAAGGAAATATTTTATGAAAATGTTGACGTTTGACTGGAAGCCAAGCCAATGTGTCCTTTGATTCCGACCATGAACCCGCTGTTGATAATCGGGAAGGTCGTACCAGAGATACAGATCTATCCCTAGTCGTGCCGATTCATAGATTCAACCTACAAACTACGACCTCGTCTGTGTTCAGATCATCAAGCAATGCGTGGAATCTTGTATTCTAAAGACTTATGGCTCGTTTCGACAAGCATTTAACGAATGAAATTAACCACATGCAGTTAATTTCTTCAGCAAACTGCAAACGCAGTTGGGTTGGGTGTACAAACATTTCTTCCACACGATAGATTCGCTGATTTGTCTCACGGAGCCCAACACGAACACAGCCATTCCAGAAGCAAACTATGTACGGCAGAGCCTCAAGTGACTTCATCATATTCATGAACCCAGTCTCGACAAAATATCACGCCATACCATGGATGGACGGAGCTGTAACTTATACATGGAAAGTACCGAAATACTTAGCAACAACAACAAAACAAACAAGTAAATTAAATGCTGTGTCGAAAAAGGTTTATGTGGTACCGACTCATTTTTTTTTAATTGACAAATAAAGTTTTGGTTTCAGATGCAAGATAAGGTAACAATCAATCGTTCATAGTGCAAACACTGTCATACAGGTATACATTTCTGTAGCAAAGACCCATCATTTCCGGTTGTAATCATCTGCCATGCAGCTATATCCTACTAAAAAACCAGTTATTTGCCATCTCCTAATTTCGAGGTAATGCTTTAAATGCACATCAAAGCAAAAGCCAAAGTAAAACCAATAATAAACTGGTGAGTAGTGATGGTTTAAGCAGTCCTTTACTTTGTCAGTGTTAATGTTAAGCCAGAACATGCATACTGCCCCTTAAAAACAACGAAACAAATCGGTTTTCTTTCATGATAGCTTTATTTTAATCTTCACCTAACAGATCACGCGGACACATTTGACGCATATGAAACCTGTTGCTTCTCTAAAAATTGTCTAGTCATGATTGTGCCTGTCAATCTTCTAAAATGGCTGATTTTGAGTCCGAAGTGCGACGTCTTTGACTACAATACAAAGAATCGAAGCTAACACGAGCAGATGAATTTGTGTCCACGAACAAAGTGAAAACAAGGCTTGAAATACTCGTAATCCTCTTATTCGATAACATATTCATACTTTTTCTCACAGGCCATTTGCAGACCACAACATAAACGTCAGATATGTCAGTGGAAGTTAACAACACGAGACGCAAATTCCACCGTATGAGGACCAAACTCATCATCAAAGACAGTGCGATTGCCCTCTTAGTGTGACTCACAACAACCACAGCAAATACTGGTGCAGTGCAGCTGGTTACAACTCTGTTTCAGGTGTCTAACCTGGTTTTTTTAGACGTCACACTCCTCCCAAAAATGTCATTTAGCGGGTTCATGTGACATCATTAACAGCAAGTATCAACCTGCCGACAAGACATCAACTAGCCCAATATCACATCGAAATTCAGGTTTGCCTCACTATGTCACATCTCGATGGAGGAGGTAATGTCTGAAGGTAAACATGTTGCCCTCGGGGCATGAATTTCAAAGTGGCCTGAAGTAATTTTGAGTGGTATGTTTTTTTTCAAACATACCCACCCCCTAATGTTAAAACCGGGTGCCACAAGCTGGGGGCGATTAAAGAGGTGGAGCAGTACCTTACCAACAAAGAAGGTAGAATGACTTACCTCCTTTTTCAGATGCTGCTGGAAGAGAAGTTAAAAACATGTTACTTTCATGGCAACAAAATTCATGCCAAAAAGTAAAGAAACCAGGGCATTTAATCTTAAATGCAATATTCAAACAAGTCGTGTCAAGAGATTGAATTTGATTTGATTTGCTTTCAAAATAGGTTGTCCATCTGTCCCCCTGAATCTAAAACATCGATGCTTAACATTTTCGATCAGTCATAGTCCTACAATTTGGTTTTCGAAAGAAGTAAACTGAGACGAGCCAAGCTGGTGTAGATGAAACATTCCAACATAACACCACATTTACATATAAATGGATTTTCTTCAATTTTGAGCACATTTTCAGAAAACATTCATCATATTTGTATTTATCCTACAAATGTGAGAGACCACTCATGACAAAACAATATTGATCACTTCACAAGTTGGTATATTATGTAAATGAGATCGTGTCAAACAATTCTAACAATGACCTAATATTTCATTGCACCAAGACAAACGTCATTCAATGAACACTTTTGCGCTTGCTGTTTTCCCCGAAAGAATGTGAGAACTTGCAAGTCACACAATAGTCTCGAGAGTTATATATTTTTGCTTTTACGTCAAACTTGACTAAATGTAAAAACAGAGAGACAAAGCAAAGGAACAGAAAGGCAGCCAGTCAGAAAGATAGTCAGGTATACAATTAGTAAGCCAGGCAGATAAGCATTAACACATGCAGGCACTCAGGCAGACAGATATACAGGCAGACACACAGGCAGGCAGACACACAGGCAGGCAGAGTCACAGGCAAGCAGGCAAACAGACCGACAAAGATATTTGGGAACATGTTTCAGATCATACCATGAGAGTAAAAATAGTACTCAGTGCCGATGTCAGTGATAGGCTGATCAACATGAATGTTGATTCCTACAACTGTGAACTGTTTGACTGTGGACACATAATATTATTACACATTTGGAATACAAAGAATGCATGTCAATCACAAGTTATCAATCTAAACTTAGCAAGAAAACGTATTCCAAAATGTTGCATCCCAATGAAACCGTTCTTTCCCATGTCCTTTGATGTAACCTTTCTTTTGCGTTAAGGAACTGACATTGACTATCCCGCACACCTTTCGTATCAAACATTTATTTTACATGGATCACGTGATCACCACTCATAAATGGGTACACTCAAAATTGACCTGACAAAAACGCAAGGTACCAAATAAAAGATCGACACAAAATGATAATACTGTTGCGTTCGTTATCCCAGTTTTGTTACCATTTGATATGTATTTGGGTTAGCATGATGTATGTGCATACACCAGCGCACAAACAGGCATACATAAAACACACACACACACACACACACACACTCGCACACACACACACACACACACACACACACACACACACACACACACACACACACACACACACACGCGGCCTCATAAGTTAAACTAATAGGTGGGAAGAGGACGCCCTATAGGCCACTGGACTGATGACTGATGTTTACATATTACCACTCCTGACTCTTGATGGCGTGACTAATGGCGTGCGTGGTCCACGTGTGCTGGGTAATTACGAACTTTGGCCATATGTTGGTAGGTATGTCGGTCGTCGGAAAAAGGAGGGCGTCATTCTTGGGAGAAATTCGGTCGGCAAAAGGAAGGGGTCGTTCCTGGCAAGTTGGGAGAGGTCGTTACAGGAGGTTCCACTGTATACATAATTTGGTTACTTGCAAATACGATGAGAAAGTCAAAAGAATCATTTACCCCCAAAAGTGTCCATTGTATGGGAGTCAAAGACGGGAGGTTTTTGCAATTTTGAGGGGTACCATGACAAAAAGCGCTGTATTGCAGCAATGGCCAAGTGAATTGCGTTCCATACTTAATAGACGTGCTTCAATTGTCGGATTTGACAGTTTTTTGCGAAGTTATGGAGAAAGTGTTCAACCGCATCAAAGGATTGCTCACCTACCTCCCAAAAATGAATGACTTCCCCAGTCTACATACAAATGGTTGGTTGATGTACTGCCGTAATCCCATGTGCATATGACCACGGATATTTGCTAGCCATGTAAATACATGATACAAAACATAGAACGTACATGCTGTTGTCAACAGACAACGGTTATTGATGAGTGCCTCTCAAATCATGCTTCGGTCACGCATGAGTGAGCGTGGCTGTAGCAGAGCAATCATTGCAAACATATCAAGCGTGTTTACAGGTACAGCAAACATACACCAGTGGTCATACGCAAATACATTTTGGCAGTGTTTTTATTATCATTGTGTCTGTAGACTTGCCATGATTTGTTGGAGGTAAATGAATAATCCTATGAACATTGCAAAACATGTAAACAAATACCTGTAACAATCTGGATGATTTGAAGTACCTCGTGTATGCAGGCATACTATCCTGGATGTTACAAAGTAATCCATAGGCCATTCTTGAAAACACAGCGCTTTGTGCCATGAAACCCCTCAAAATGACATGTGTTTTTTTTTACCACTCAAGGAATCATGCATCAGTAGGAATAATGAAACACGAAATATGCAATCAAGAAAAACAAAACAATGTTCTGGGTAGATCACTGATTTCATTACTTTTTCCTCGTATGTAAAAGATGCAAAATGTTGCCTATTATCATTTTTCGTCGATTTTTCGAATGCCCTTTTTTAAGCGGTGATCATGTAATCCTTGTTTGATATATCTTTAATCGGAAAGGTGTTGCGTAGCTAAATGGACCGTATTACATGGCATGGATATCTTAAACCAAATGATACAAAAATAAATGCTTTAATTGGGGTGCCACATTTGTTGAAATATGTTAAAGTTGATGTTGTAAGGTATTTAAATGTTATTGCTGAATCTAATGATATGTATTTAAAATAACAGGTGTACACAATTGATTGTGTATTAACCCACTTAAAATTAATAAAAATCATTAACATAGAGGATACGAATCTGCACGTGGTTTTGCGCTTATTAGTATAAGCACAGTGTCTGTATGCATGCATTTCACAGGTTCTGTTTTGATCAGTTATCAAAATCACAGACGGCTTCTGCAATATTATCTGTCAGTAATAGAAACAAGTAGAGTGTAGTTGACATTGGAACTACATGTTGCCCTTTTTGGTTTAAAATTAGCACAGCTAAAAAGGACAGTCTGACATTCCCATGTTTGGTCCAATCAGAATAGTCTAGCTGACACTATATGCGTATGCTAACACACATAACAATCGTTAGAGCCATACTAAACCTTCATAAAATTACACGTCTCTCTTTTCTTCTAAAAACTTCCATTTTGCACACTTAAAAACACAGTCAGCCATAAAGCATGAACTTACCATAAAACTCGAGCTCAATATCCATGGTGGTCGATCTACATTTCCCTATCCTGCTCGTAGTGGTAATACTTGTTCCACCGTCTCCAGCCAGTTCAAAGATACTCGGTTCTGAGGCTGACATACATCGACCCTCCTGTTTCTTATCGATGCTCAACACAACCTTCGTTTGGAAGAGACATGTTCAAATAATATTGAGAATGTAAAGGTGTTTTTTTCAGGCTGGTTCGGGGTAGGAGGGCAAGCATAAATTGAGTAAAGAGAGGTAAACAATAGCAAACAACTTACGTTTGGAGAAAAAAAGGTACGCTTAATAACTTTTCTTTGGATTTGTTTAATTCATAATTATCATTATTGTCAGTAAGTACTATAGTGTCACATGACTGATGTGAACAAGTCTATTGGGTAATGGCGATGCGCTTAAAACGCACTCTTGGACTGCGCTAACTTTTCCACACAGCGTATTCTTCCGCCCTTTGTCTGAGCAAGACTGTACTCACATCCTCAGAATTATTTAATGACATGTAGCTTATATTCTACACATTACCAACTGACCATACATTTCCTGCCGCTCAAAGCAGAAGTGGTTGTTTTTCTGACAGATTGTGCCACAGTGAAGCCCACTATCTAAAAATAGAACCCGCTGTATATATACTTTCGTCTTGCGAAAATTCTTCTCATAAATATGCCGTATAAGTGGCATGTACTTTATTATTCACATTACCAATTGACCAGTTAGTACACAATTCCCAGCGGCTAACAAAAAACACAAGTGTTATTCGTTTTTTTTCAATAATACATTTTCTCGATTTGCTCTATAAATCCTTCAGTGCACTGGGATGTCTCAATAACTTAAATAATAATAATAGTAATTGTAAGTAAGTACCAAGAGTGCGCTAACTTTTCCACAGAGCGTATTCTTACGCCCTTTGCCAAAGCGAAACTGTACTCTCATCCTCAGAATTAATTAATGACATGCAGCTTATATTCTTAACTTTACCAAAAAATAACCTCACATTTCCTGCGGCTCAAAGCAGAAAGTTTTTTTTTCCTAACATATCGCAGGCGCCTGTGCCACAGTTAAGCCCACTGATCTAAAAATAGAAGCGGCTGTATCTCTTCACAAATGGTCTCTTCTCGTTTTGACTCGCAAATATTCTTCTCATATGCTGTGTTCGTGGCATGTAGCTTATTAATCACATTATTAAAAAATGATGAGTTAGTGTAAAATTCCCAGCGGCAAACAGAAAACACAAGTGTTATTCCGATAACGTATCAGCTAGACCAGATATTCCAAATGCTGATCTAGTTCAGTGGTACGTTATCGGAATAACACTTGTGTTTTGTGTTAGCTGCTGGGAATTGTATACTAACTCATCATTTGGTAATGTGGATAATAAGCTACGGCATAATTATGAGAAGATTCTTCGCAAGTCGAAACTGAAAAATAGACACAGCGGGTTCTATTTTTAGATAGTGGCAACTGTGGCACAGGCACATGCAATCTGTCAGAAAAAAACCACTTCTGCTTTAATTGAGAAGCAGGAATTTATAGTATTTTGGTATTGTGGAGATTATAAGCTACATGTCATTAATTAATTCTGAGGATGAGAGCACAGTCTCGCTTAGGCAAAGGGCGGAAGAATACGCTCTGTGGAAAAGTTAGCGCACTCCAAGAGTGCGCTAACAGTTTTAGCGCATCGCCATTAGCCAATCAACTGGTTCACATCAGTCATGTGACACCAGTACTTACTGACAATTATTATTATTATTCAAATGCGCAAAGCAAAATGTGCGTGTTGTATCTTCTTTTTTCTCTGGCGGTACCGACAATATCGTTATTGAAACAATCCCATTGCACTAAGGGATTTATAGAGCAAATCTCGATAATAATTATTGAACTCAGCGCTATGCGCTTCGTTCAATAATGATTTTCTTTATTTGCTCTAAAAATCCCTTAGTGCACTGGGATGTCTCAATAATTTAAATATCAATGATGATAATAATTGTAATACATTGCCAGTAAGTACTGGTGTAATATGACTAAGATGAGTTGATTAGCAGATTACAATGCCCTAAAACTGTTAGCGCAATCCAAGAGTGTTTTAACAATTACTTACATAGAGCATATTCATGTTCCTGTGCACATTTTTTCTATTTGAAACAGTTTTTCTTATCCTCAGTGTAACTGATATGTAGCTTATCGTCTCCACATTACCAAATGACGCTTGACCCTAAACTGTTACTTCTCCGTGAATACAAGCAGAAGTGTTTTTCTGACAGTTTTCGAGACCAGAATTTGGAAGTCGACTGATTCGATTGACTGCCCTAGGTACATGAATTAGCCGACACCGTCAGTTAGTACTAAAATAAACGGTTTTTGCATATCTCATGACAACAAAGCCTCGAAACATTCGTAGGGTACCATGTAGTCATAGCACCGGCCTCCCAGATAAACGCAGACACATTCAAGAAATAACATGCCAACTGTATTTTTGGCAAATAAGCGAACCATCGTGTCACTTTGACATCAGGCGACGTCACTCAGTTGCTTCATTTTATCTTTTAGGAGCATAGAAACGTCTGGTATATGTTGTGTTGTCAATAAATAACTAAATATATAAATCAGACTTTATGCTTAAAGGCTGCCATATTCGTAGCGTTCATTAATTAATTTATATTGTTTACATGTGCGAATATTGTTTTAAACTGTACCTAAGGGGATATAATAACGATTGGCTGTAGCTTTCGAACACAGAAAAAAAAATTCAGTATTGCAAAGTGGTGTTGATAGTGTCAAATGTAAACAGAACAGTCTCAAAGTGAAAGTGGATGTTTTCCGGAAATTACGAAGTTAACAAGAATACAGAAAAGCGCGCTTTTCTGCTTAGCACAATACGCTACCGCGCTAATCTGGCGTGTCAATATCACTACGTTTTGCACGTGGAAGGTGAGCGATTTCCTTCACGCGGGGATTGACGAAGCAGTACTGTCTTGGTGAAAAAATACAGTGCGTTCAGTTTCATTCCGTCAGTTCGACAGCTTGACTAAATGTAGTAATTTCGTCTTGCGCGACTTGATAAAGCAAGGAGTCCACTTTCTCTTCTCAGCAGATTTAGTGGCCTTGACAGCTTTAGACGGGTTTACTTCTATCTTTTTTGCCATTGTACGCAACCGCGCTTTGACTGTCTCCGACGCCATCGTTGGTTTACGAAACGTCAACAGTCTGTGTTGACGGTCTAAAAATAGCCCAAATCCTGGAGAACTGTTGCTAAACAATGCAATAAAGAATTAATTATTTCTTGTAATTGGTAAAACTTTGCAGGAAGCTTAATTTATACATTCCCGCAACGATGGGAAAAGCCCTGGAAGTAATTAAACTAATTAAATAGGACTATATGTCAGCCTTTAAGCTGTAACTCACTACTCGTTGCAGAGGGTCTTCAGATCGTAACATGTGTAGTCGGGGTTTGAACCGTCAATACCCCGGAAATGTGCATCTATGGCGAGAAGCCTGTAAGAGATGGCAAAGCCCCGTCGCGATATAACCTTCGTGGTTGAAAACGACGTTAAACACCAAATAAATAAAGACAGAAAGATGGCAAAGCCGGACACACACACACAAGTGGATCTCACTCGACATGTCCACAAAATAATCCAAACGCCCGCAGAAAAATGTGCCTTGTCATGCGAATGCCATTTGGCAAAAAAGACTTTCCAACATCAAAAGCTGGTAAAATACCAGCATAACAAATTGTTATATGGGGGAGGTTGGGACTATTGTGTCTGGTCTTAGAAACAAGTTACTCACAAAAGCAGGTGCTTGAAAAATGTAATATGATAGGAAGATCAAGTAATTCAAACAACCTACTTTGGAAGAGAATTTAAGACACTTTTACAAACTTATGATTAGGAGAAAAAGTTATTCAGATAATTAAGCTCTGTTTTAAACGGAACGTAGACAGTCGTTCATGGTCGACTATAAGTTCCTTCCTTATGGTAGAAGATGATACTACATTTAAGTGAACCAAAACCACAACATTGTTTTTAGTAAAAGCTGTTGTAAATCCTCTGATGATCGGTCGTATATCGTGAGAGAGGTATACATAATATAATAGTACAACATACCAAGAAAAAAAAGCAGAGGTTACATGCCGAGTCTCAGTGATTATTAAAAATAATGGTCGAAGTTAGCGGATCATGAAAAATGCGAGCTTTTTCATGACCCCGAACTGAGACCATTATTTTTAATAATTACTGAGACGAGGTATTTAACCTCTTTATTCCTCCTTTCTTCAGTTATTCAAAGAAAAGAGGAGTTCTTGTGCAAAAGTTTGTTCGAATCCAAATCACTCAACCAGTTTACCTGCGCAGGCGATTGAATAATGCGCGGTTGTATAGTTCAGGGAACATCAATCAATTATGTTAACACTTCTTGTCAGATTCCCTGTTTTGGACTAAAATCAAGTACACAGTTATGTTGTTATTCTGCTGTGGCCTTAAAGGCAGATAGTGTGTGTTCTGTTCATGTTTTGGTATCGCTTAGGAAATGTTCTTTTTTCGAATGGGACAAGCAGACGAACTTTTGCACCCGTGTTCCAACGTTAAAAACAGTATGAAGTTCAGTTTTCTGGGGCAAAATAGTGTATGAAACCGCTGTATGTTCTTCACATTGATGCGATGTGTGCATTTGGTTGCGTGTGATCTGTTTATAAAATGAAATATTGTCGAAAACTAACCGTCAGATTGCAGTCTTTTGTCCAAGCAACTCAGTTCAGAAAATTTGGAAGGGGAACTACTCTTGTCGTACGAGAGTTACTTGCCTTGGGAGTGTGCGTGCACTCATGAGAGATCTGAAGCGAGTTTCTCTGCACTGATCGTTAGATTTGGATTTAGATAATAACCAAACTCATGGATTATATATGGAGATTAATGTGTTCAAGCCTGTAGTTGCCAGTTTCTGTGAGGTTACCCTCATGGACTATATAAAATCTTATCCTCCTCCTCCTCCTCCTTTAAATGCAGTATGTTTGTATTGTTTGGTCTAGAGATGTATATTTTGTACATTGGAGCGTTCGGAACTTTTCAATCACCAGAGTAGTTCCCTCAAAGTCTAGCTCATCAAACTGTGAGTTATCAAGGATTCAGGCCCGTTGTTGGGTAAGTGATTTTGGTTGTTGAGTAAGTTACCGAAAAATAACTATCCCTACACAATTACAGAGTGAAAGAAGTAGAGGGGGGATTAATATGAGTTATTTCTAATATGCTAACTGTTAGCAAATGATAACAAGACATGTCGAGAAAAAAAATATATCAAGCATGAGCCTTTTAGGCGATTGCTGATATCGTTTGTGAGACATGTCTGTTATCCTTTGCTAACAGTCAGGATATTAGAAATAACGGTTTTATTACCGTTTAATTCGACCAAAAGAAATTTCGAAGCAACGCCGCGAATTAGACAGAACAGCCGCAATGGGAACTTGAGCGCTTCTACCTGATTATGCCTGTCAGTTAAAGAATTCTCGTGACCTGAGTCAGCCAATCAGAGTAACACACCTGACGTGATGAATATTCACAGGTCAAATGCCTTTGACACACAACAATCTCACAAGATAAACCATGTTGAACATGCGTTTCGGTTGCTTCGCTTTTTCTTGTTGAACAGGGAGCAACAGATTTAGAACCGACTCCAGACAGATGGGAATTTGATGTAAAGCGAGTGGCGCAATTTCACTTGATTTTTCCGAACTTTGATCACTTAGATTTCAAGTGAGCGGTCGGCTCTGCACACTCAGACGATGGGCGGTGCCTTGCTGTTCCGTTACGCATCCACCGACAAAACTCGCTTTTCGGTATTTTTTAGATAAAGAGAGTATTACCTGACCATTTGAAGTGTCATTCTTTAGAATAAATCACGCTGATAATGTTGAATTACATTTTTACTTTGTCTTGTTAATTTTTTGCGTGATAAACAAAAAGGGTCCCTGCCTGAACGTTAACATTTAGAGGGTCACCTAGAATCCATCCTGATTGGTCAAAAAGCCATATGGGGCACTGAATTGGTAATAGGAATAAATACTACGTCAGATACAAACCATTCTTATATATACAAGGCGCTGAGGCACAACCCTCTTGAGACTATATGCAGCCTTGAACAAACCGGCAAACAAGAGAAAAAAGCTTTACCACAATAATTCCTCTTTCCTGTGGTACAACAAATATGTTGACGTCTTTTGTAGCCTCAGGAACCTGCTGATCGCGGTGAATTGTTTCATGATGTCCCACTGAATGACTAGCCCAGACAAGATGGTGATATGCTGAAAAATGAACAACAATCACCATCACCATCCGTAATAACTCATAACTCATAACTCATAACTCATAACATTGTATTGATCCAACAAAGGAAATTAAATTGGTCATCAGCACATATAGGTCATTAATTAATAAGTATAAAAGAATAAGAGAAGAAAATTCATAAAACCCATGATAACAAAAAAAATATCTAAAGTAATATATGTACAACTACAATACCCTTTTTACTTGCACACTTGACACACCGACACACCAACACACATGCATACATACCTACATACATACCTACATACATACCTACCTACATACATACATACATACATTCCATGTTAAAGTGTAGTTAAGAACATCACAGTAATTATATCATTGTTTGGATTAACACATAAGGTTTTTATGTAAATGATGATAACAACAATCCATAATTAACGCTATTGCACTACCAAAAGAAGAGACAACCAAACACATAAAACCAATCACAGTAATCATCATCAGTTATCACAGGTATCACAGTAGATTAGCCATCAGGTAGTTAGACTCATATAAATACCAAACACCCATTATCTGTGCTAGTTATCGTCTTAAAATAGACAATTTTAATTTCACTCTTATGAATTAAAACTCAATTCCCCAATAAGGGGTCCTGATTTTGCCTATATGGTCCGCTGGACCTTAAAAGCAACAACAATCAAATCAAATCAAATCCATTTCAATATAGAAATATGCCCAAGAGCAAATAGTTTCTATGGACTCAGAGGTCTTTAAATGATGAATTAAGTGTGTACAGTAGCAACGATTTAGTAACAATTAACGAAAATCAAATCTTCTAGGGAAAGATCATTCTCTACTTAAAGACCCGAACTTGAACTCGTTGCATCCTGTATTAATCAATAAAGTTATCAAATCATAAGGGCATTTCATCATTACGAACGCCACCCCCCCCCCCCCCCCCCCTCGTATAAAATACCAATACAGGCACAGAGAAACAGTTAACATTCTGACGTACACAGAAACAAGAACTTACTATTAGTTTGCTTGGGGAATGGCGGAACGTAGAACCAAGTTAAAACAAAGCCTCTCTCCTGGTTCAGTGTGCTCCCATTCTTGGCCGTAATAAATCTAATTCTGTATGATATTTGTTGCAAGCGTTTCCTTTGTTCTGAATCTGAGACAAAAACAATGATTGAGGTCTTGACCGCTCTGGAACTGACAAATATTGAAAGTGTTATTGAAAGTGTTGATGTTATTACACTACAACGATAAAAGAAAGACAAAACAAGTCGCGTACGGCGAAATTACTACATGTGTGACCCTCCACCACGAAATGAGTCGCATGTCACCTCGCGCGGTTCTGCGCTGGGCTTAATATAAGTCAGGGGAGTGTCTGGTAACAGTGTGACGGTCACCTTAGTCACAGGCTTATAACTCAAACTGTTTTCGCGCTTTTCTAAAACGGTTTTCACCACTGGATAGAGCATAACAAACTCTTTAGGAAAATGTAACAAAATAAACATCATGCAAAGGTGACATGCGACCCATCCCGCGGCGGAGGGTCACATTTAGTCAAGCTGTGGAACTCACAAAATAAAACTGAACGCACTGTATTTTGTCACAATGACCGTAGTCCGCCGCTCGTGCAAAAGGCAGTGAAATTAACGAGCCTGTTTAGTGCGGTAGTGGTTGCGCTGTGCTGCATAGCACGCTTTTCTGTACCTCTCTTCCTTTTAACTTTCTGAGCGTGTTTTTAATCCAAACATATCATATATACATATATATACTCAGAGGCAAAAGAAACGCAAATGCTGTAGTGAAGATGGGTTACCCATGAATTTTAATGTCAAATTAATTATTTCGAGTTAACAATAACAAGGAAACGAATTGACCGATACAAAAACCATACGGAAAAGTGTATTGGGATGAGAGCATGACGTGCCATGTTCCACTGAACACTGTTTGAAGACTGTTGAAAGTCAATAGCGTGTTGTGCTCCATGTTACTAATTTCATGTATGCGGCAATAGTTCCAACGAAATTTATTGAATAAAAACTTGTTTAAACCAATAGCGTGTTGCTCCTCCCTGGGCGTTGATGACTGTGGCGCACCTCCGGTACATGGAGAGGACGAGGTGATTATTTTGCTGCTGAGGGACCTGAGCCCACACCTGGGTTACGGCAGCACGCAGTTCTGCTGCTGTGCGGGGTCTCCTGGCAAGGGCATTAATCCTTCTTTGCATGAGGTCCAAAAAGTGTTCGTTTGGGTTGAGATCCGGAGATCGAGCAGGATGAGGCAGAATGTTCATGCTGTTGTGACGCAACCTGTCCTGGGTAGCACGTGCAGTATGGGGACGGGCATTGTATTGCTGGAACAGGCAGTTCCGGTACCTCTGGACAAATGGAACCACATAGGGACGCAGGACTTGATTGATGTAGCGGTCTGCATTGACACCATTCCCACGACCTTGGCCGACGTTCTGAAAGACGACAGGTCCCACTCGCTAATTGACACCAATGGCGCCCCATATCATGACGCTGGCACGTCCCCATCGATCATGCTGCAGGATGTTATTGTTAGCAAACCGCTGTCCAGGTCTTCGCCAGATCCGGACACGCCCATCGCCAGGTTCCAGGGAAAAGCGCTTCTCGTCCGAAAAAAGAAGCCTCCGCCAGTCCCGATGGCGCCAGTGGGCATGTTGCTGGGCCCAGGCTAGACGATCCAGGCGATGCTGAGCTGTTAAGACAGGACGTCGAGCAGGACGCCGCTTTACCAGGTTCTGCCCACCAAGGCGTCGGCGTACAGTTCTGGCACTGACGGGTTGTCCATGCACCCCAAATGTGTTACGGGCTGTGTTGGCGGCAGTTTCGAATGCATCTCGCTGGTGTTGATGGACAAGATGGCGATCTTGTCGGGCTGTTGTTACCCGGGGTCTGCCACGTCCTGGGTAGTCGCAGGTACTGTTAGTGACATCAAAACGTTGCTGCAGGCGATAAACCGTAGTGACATTTACTCCAAATGCCCTAGCAACTTGCTGAACTGATTGTCTGGCATCAAGTCTCCCGATCGCCTGTTGGCGCTGATCTGATGATAGTCTCGGCATCGCGCCTGTGTCGCAGAAATGAATGTTGTAACATTATGTTTTGTGAGTACGGTACAGCTTGCCTGAACACTCTGAACACGAAAAGCTGCTTTTCCACATTGTGCATGTGCTGAAAGTGGTCCCCAATGCCATGACGGTTTGGGATCCCCGTCAACAAGACCTCACGTGTGACCCAGATAACGGCAAACACGGTTCTGACAAGATAAGACCGCTAAAACAACACGTGCAGAACATGCTAGTATCATTATTTTCTTTTTATTTCAAAACCATAAAGGTTTAATTAACGCATCCTTTATTTGTGTTTCTTTTGCATCCGAGTTTATATGTATAGGTTACAACACGAGTGTTTTTTCATATGGCTTGTATTTCAGTCAAGACCCAGCGGATGAATATCATCGGGAGACACGAGCCTCTGGCGAGTGGCTCTCGACTGATATTCTCGCTGGGTCTTGACTGAAATACAAGCCATATAAAAAAATCACGAGTGTTGTAATCTGTATATCCCATTCTACCATCAAACACAAAGTGTAGACTACTAGCGGCACTGTTGCGATCTGTGGAGTGTAAAACAGTGTTGCCAGCGAGACTTAGCCCTTTTGCAACCTTAAACTAAGTGACCGTCGCTGAAAAAATAAAACGAATGAGTGCATCGATAAGTACGCGGTAACACTACTTTCAGACCATTTAAAAGCTTTAAGTAAAGGTTCATAAGTTGCAAGAAAGTAATGAAGCCGCATAGGAATTAATTTAGTTGAAGCGCACAATTCTTTTGTTTTGCGTTTCAGGTCGGCAGAACGGGCGAAACGGGTTTGGTACCCATTTGGCTTACTCGATTCAGAATCGATTCCACGTTGTTTTTCTCGAACGTGTGTAATTAGGCTTATTGACAGAGAAGCAAATTTTAGGGAACAAATATGTAGGTTTAGATTTAACCATTTGCTCCCTATTTGAAATGTATCTACGTGATAAACTGTTTTGCGAGTGTGTTTGCATGGATGAACTTAAACTGGTATGGGTGTGAGGAAAACGGGACCGCCGATTGATTGCATTTTGAAGGAATATGACTGGATTACGGAAAAATACACACATGTTAAGTTCTTGGATACCTTCATCGCCAATGTGGACTTACTGCAGAGCCAGGCAAAAGAGTAGACTTGCTCGCAAAACACGTGAAACAGCCGATGTTTGATAGCGAAGCCCAACCGTGCCAGGTAAGGACGCTTCTCGGTCTCGCTACGCATGTCACCAGTGACAGTGTTGTTGCTTTGAGTTTGACTAACAAACTCGAAACTGTCATTTAAAACATGAGCCAAATGTGTAGTGATTGTGTGATTAGTCTATGTGACAGGGCTTCTATTATCTGTGCTCCCTAGCTTCTGTCAGTTCCCACACCGACACTGCCAGAGAAACTGAAGACGCACACCAAAACACACTACTGACAGATTCTCAAAAGTCTTCTGCTAACGATGCAAGGGAGTGTACTCGTGTTTTTGTTTTGGTTCGCTAGCATCTGGGTATCTTGTAAGTTGAATGTTCGTTTTTTTCGACCTGCATTGCTTTCATAATGAAATAAACGTTTGCTTATTGCAGCTCATACATCAGATCAGTTCTGAGATTCATTTTTGCGTGCAACTGATATGGTTTTCTGAGCCGTGCAATACGATTTTGGAACTTCATACAAATGTGTCACATTGTTCGGCGCGAGGTCAAAGGTCGGGAGGAAAGTAGTTATTTGCCCAAATCGGAATCTAATGTGGAACCGACAAAGAATAAGATGGAATTGTTTTTAAATCGATTTCGGAAATGTTATTTTAATAATATTTGTTATATTTTTAATTTTCAGAGCTTGTTTTTAATCCAAATATAACATATGTACAGTGGTCGCCGCTTAATAAAACCGTGGTTAATAGAGCCAGCCGCTTATAAAAGCCGATTTCAGACGGTCCGGATTTATCACTATATCTTATGTATTAGAAAAAGCCGGTTAATAAAACCAACCCGCCGCTTATTAAAGCCAGTTTTCTCAGAGAAATCACGTAGTTTGTGACTAAAACTCACATTATCTTGTTCTTGTAATCGCTCAAGTCATAGGCCTATTTATTTTCACACCATCGTCACTGATTGGCGTGAACGTGCGAATGTGGAAGCCGGGCAATCGGACTTGACAGGTGATGATGAAGATGACGAGGAGGATGAAGAGATGCCACCGCCTTCAAACACAGAGATGAGGCAAATAATGACCCGCCTTCGATCTGGTCTGGAAAGTCGTGGTTACCGCATGGACGAATTTGAACCATTCGCAGACTCAGTGAGAGAACTGATGTGGAAGACGACCAACAAACAAACACTCATAAAATCGTTCTTCTCTGCCGTGTAATGATTCGTGACGGTGACAGTGAAATTATTGATGTACCGAAGTGATCAAAGTAAACGTACTTGTATGTACATAATTAATACAAAAGTTCAACATCCTTCGTGAAGTTTTGTTTAGATTCAAACAAGTGTAAATGACGAAAGAAAGTGACTGAGTGACGTAAACAAAAGAGAAGATTTATTTTTTTTCGAAAATGACGTATTCCTGGACCGCCGGTTAATAAATCCGCCGCTTATTAAAGCCATTTTTCGTCGGTCCCGATGTGGCTTTATTAAGCGGCGACCACTGTATATGTTTTTGGAATCAGAAAATGATGTAGAATAAGATGAACGTAATTTTGGATCGTTTTATAAAAAAAAGATAAAATGTAATTACAATTATTTGTGGATTTTTAATGACCAAAGTCATTCATTAATTGTTAAGCCTTCAATCTGATATGCAATACCAAAGTCCGGCCTTCATTGAAGATTGCTTGTCCAAAGTTTAAATCAATATTAATGAAGGTTTGACAGTGCCGCCTCAACTTTTACAAAAAGCCGGATATGACGTCATCAGAGGCATTTATCTAAAACATGAAAAAAAACGTCTGGGGATATCATACCCAGGAACTATAATGTCAAATTTCATAAAGATCGGTCCAGTAGTTTACTCTGAATCACTCTACACACGCTCACACACACAGACACACACACAGACACACACAGACACACACAGACACACACACACACACACACACACACATACACACACACACATACACCACGACCCTCGTATCGATTCCCCCTCTATGTTAAAACATTTAGTCAAAACTTGAAGGCACAGTGCAGCTCACGGCCTTCATTTCGCGTTTTTGTTGCAGCTGAGTGCATTTACAGTTCAAAAATCCTCATATGGTAGTAAAACAAACCCAAAACAAGAGGCGAAGCCTTCAAGGCTCACGTAAGAAATAGACAAACAGTAACACAAACTCACTACACGAAGCTTCGCAAAGTCTTAATACCAAAAACCCGCAGCTATGGCGTGGTACTTTGACCCCAACATCGCTTCTCAAGTTTTGACATGCGAAGCTTCGGCGTACCTCGCAACGAAGTTGGTTTTTTTTGTAAGAAGAGTGCTTTTCGATTCAAGATGGACGACGAAATCAGACTCAATACCATAGTGAAGAATGCATTTATCGACTTTGGTTGACCCAAAGTACAAGAACTAACCTCCTACCTGTATTATTTCATACTGCGATGCATTGACATGTCGAATGAAACTCGAAATCCCAGCGCTCACGCCAACTGGTCCCGGCCGTGCTCAGTCAACGAAATAGAACACATACAATTAACTTACGTCATTATCAAGTACGTAACGTACAATTTGTGACGTAAAGTACTCAGAAAGAAGCACACCACGCGCTGGTCGAGACTACGTGCATGCGCTTTCTGACAAATAAGATTTGAGACGCCAAGACATGAAAAGTAAAAGATAACTATTGCCTTCCAACTAGTCTCGGCTCGCTCAAAACCGAGACTTTCAGTAATTCCTTCGCGTGACGTCTAACCCTCTTACGCCATAATGTGACGTCTTCAAATGACGAAATGTTAAAGCTTCTACCACAGACATACACACGCACGCACGCACGCACATACGCACGCACGCACAGACAGACAAAGTTACGATCGCATAGGCTACACTTATGTGAGCCAACTACCCAACGACGACATCTGTGAAGCTCGACAGTTTCTTGTTCACGCGAGTGCATAAATTAACCTAGTTATTACGTGGTGTTTGGTCGGAGTTCGATTCAACTGAGTTATTCCGGCCTCCATTTTGTTTTACACAAACTCATGATGACGTCTGACATAGTTTGCTAGTGACGTGTCTTTTTGTGCATGATGTGGTGATCTACCTGATCTAAATTTAGATCCAAAAATAGGCCAAGACCAGCCGGGTCCGAGTACGAAATTAATTCGTAAAAAAAATCGCAGTTCTTGACTCTTTGGGTGCAAGTCAATGAAACTTGGTAGTCCTTCTAACGGATAGCTGCCTGAGGTATGACTAAAAGCCCCAGGGCCTCCGTGCGCCAGGATTTGACAAGTTCAGTACCTTTGACTAAATGTAAAAAATGACAGATTATTAATGTGTAAAATAATAGTGGTTGACATAGTTAGCGGATCACGAAAACTGCGAGCTTTAGCAAGCTTTCCAGACATGGAAACCCCTGTTTTGCAATTGGAAAATTCTCAAACAAAGTTCGATTATTTTCAAAACAATTAAATGAGTGTACTCCACACAGGATTTCATCATGAACATCGATGATTCTTACATGCTTCGCACGCATCCTTTGCAAGGGTAAATACGTTTACCGATACATTTAACATAAATATACAGGAATGACAATCTACATGTGTAACATTGAGTGTGTGAAACTGTGTTGCTTAATTTTGTCATTGAACATCTGTTTGATCATAGCTGAATAACGGGAACACTGGTACTACTGCGCGATATTCGAGTCTGGAAACGTAACTTTGACTGTCTGTGAAAAGTCGCAGTCTGTGGCAATGCCAAAAGCCAAGCTCATTTTCAAAATCAGCTGAAAAAAACATAGTTTCATCAGAATACGCAGCCTGTTCCTTGCGTGTTTTTGTGTGTTTTAGTTTGTTGTTGTTGTTGTTGAGGGCAATGTAAACGCTTCTCGTGCAGGCTACGTTTTTATTTCACGTTTGTTGTGCAGAAATTCTACCCGACGCATCTGACAGAATTAGCAGTGTGCGTACGTCTTGCCACCAGTCGGTGCCACGCCGGTTGGTGAGTATGCTTTGAGTGAAACTGTGCCCTGACCGATTTTTTCCCTGGCCTCCGGTTGAAGCAAGCGACCACTGTGTGGTTGTTTCTGCAGGATGGAAAATCGTAATGGCAGCGACTTATGCTTTGTCCTTGTCATCTACTCTTGTCTCACCACTTCCTATGAATTCATCTGTTTGATCATCTTGTAGCATCTGTATGGCTAACGTTGGTTATTAAGACTACGCGTCACGTGACATGCCACGACAGCTTAAAAACGAGTGTGTGAACATACTTTGCTGCGTGCTCAGCGTACTACGACGTATGCCAGCGTGCTTCAGCGTCCTCTTAACGTATACAAAACGTACCCATAACGTATTCGACGTACGCCAGCGTACTTATTCAAATACTTATTCAAATGTCCCATACGTCGGCATACGCAGGCGTTAAAACGGTCGTGTGACAGGGCCATTGGTAAGTCAGACAAGGAAGGCAAGTGTCGATGCATTACCCATGTTTTACTTCTTTACGATCAAGAACGTGTCAAACAGTTAATAACTTTTTTTAAAGCCCATGCTACAGAACGCTTTAAATATATTCATGGAAAAAGCAGTTCTAACCTTTTGGTACACACTTGCAATAGTATTTAATAACATTAAATGACACAGTTCGTGTTAATGGCTATTTAGCTCGCGTAAACCACACACCAGTCTGCGTGGTTTATCTAACCCCTGAGCCATCGTGAACCCGTGTGATTCCCTTTTCTTTTTATATTTAGTCAAGTTTTGACTACATATTTTAACATCGAGGGGGAATCGAAACGAGGGTCGTGGTGTATGTGCGTGTGTGCGTGCGTGTGTGCGTGTGTGTGTGTGTGTGTGTGTGTGTGTGTGTGTGTGTGTGTGTGTGTGTGTGTGTGTGTAGAGCGATTCAGACTAAACTACTGGACCGATCTTTATGAAAGTTGATATGTGAGTTCCTGGGTATGAAATCCCCGAACTTTTTTTCCATTTTTTTTTGATAAATGTCCTTGATGACGTCATATCCGGCTTTTCGTGAAAGTTGAGGCGGCACTGTCACGCCCTCATTTTTCAACCAAATTGGTTGAAATTTTGGTCAAGTAATTTTCGACAAAGCCCGGACTTTGGTATTGCATTTCAGCTTGGTGGCTTAAAGATTAATTTATGACTTTGGTCATTAAAAATCTGAAAATTGTAAAAAAAAAAAAAAATTTATAAAACGATCCAAATTTACGTTTATCTTATTTTCCATCATTTGCTGATTCCAAAAACATAAATATGTTATATTCGGATTAAAAACAAGCTCTGAAAATTAAATATATAAAAATTATTATCAACACTTTTTTTTCGAAATCAATTTAAAAACACTTTCATCTTCTTCCTTGTCGGTTCCTGATTCCAAAAATATATAGATATGATATGTTTGGATTATAAATACGCTCAGAAAGTTAAAACGAAGAGAGGTACAGAAAAGCGTGCTATCCTTCTCAGCGCAACGAATACCCCGCTCTTCTTGTCAATTCTACGGGCACTGCCTTTGCCACGGGCGGTGGAGTGACGATGCTACGAGTATACGGTCTTGCTGCGTTGCGTTGCGTTCAGTTTCATTCTGTGAGTTCGACAGCTACTTGACTAAATATTGTATATTCGCCTTACGCGACTTGTTTTTCATACTTTCGTAGTCAGTTTGTGATTTCAATGCGATTTGCTGTATCTGCAATAGCACGTTATTGTGTACCACTGAATCTAAAAGGCAACAAACAGCTGCGAGTCACACGAACTTATTGGCGGCGGTTGCGCCATGGCTTTAAAGACTCAAGCGCTATATGCAGAACATTCGTCTGCTTAGGAAACACAACCTTCAGTGACCGGCTT